>NC_056737.1:1478560873-1478688373 GCF_019279795.1 Protopterus annectens
TATTGCACTGTTAAAGAAATGTGGAGTCTAAACAAGTGTAAGAAGCTGTAACCAGAGGTCATCAGTGCTTAACACTGCACAAACCCACGCACAACCACTCCCAACTGCTGCAATGTGCCTTACTCACTTCGTATCCAATGGCCTTGCTCTGGCCGCAAACAAATAACTGTCCTTTGCAAGTGCTGGTAGCAACACCCTGCACACACAGCTAATGTGAATTACCAATACACCATGACAAATATACAGACACTAGACAGTACCACACACATACCATACAGCACAGTCGTCCAACAGTATAGCAATGTACCGGCAGATATGTCTGAACCACTGGTGTTTGCAGACCTGGCCATCTTGTGTTTACGTGTGTGAGCATGCCCAGTATGACCGTTCCGCATGTTGTCGACTGACATTGCCGTCATACCTTCATGTGTTTGATCATGCCCAGTATGGTCAACTGTATCGCATGTGTTACATGTCCAGGTTGTCAGTACTGTGGTGCCAATCTCTATGTTGTACTCTGACAGGTGGCATGCTGTGTCTGCAGAGTATCCATCGGTCATGTGGCATTGACTGTTGCTACATTTCTGCACAGCATGGGGGGACATCCGACTGTATCCACATTCCTACAAAGCACTGGGGCGGGGGTGCACCTGACTGTTACATGTGTATGTTGGAAGGGGGGCACAGTTGACACTTGTACACTTTTGCTACTACTATATTGGTATGTCAGGTACTCCATTTCAGTGAGTAGACCTACCTATTGTGCTGGCTAGAAGCATACCAGTGTACTCCAGATCTTAGCTTTAATTACCAACATATTAGTTTCAGACGTCCTAGCCTTCACAACCTACATCCAACTGCAGTAAACATATGTAACATCCAACTGCCTGGCCTGCTGTAGTCTGTCTGTGTGTATCTGTGGGGGGGGGGGTCATCCATTGGGCATATTCAATGGCCATTATACAGCATTTGTCTGTGTTGGTCTACACCTGTCCAGCTGGTTGATACTTGTGTGGGCTGTATGGACACACATGATGCTCAGCCCATTACCCACAGTGGGTTAGGACACCATGTGTACTACTGGCTACTGTGGTGACCCCAGTATGTGCTACAAATGTCATAGTGCCACTATGGACATCTACTGTTTGCTGCCTTAACATTCGGCCACCAAATTCCCTTGCATGCTCACATCCATACCATAGCTACAGGTAACAACACATTCTAATACAACTGCCAATTGGTAGGTTGATTGACTTACCTTGAGGGTGTGCCATACCTGAGGATGATGCTGGAGGGCTGCCTATGTCAGATGTACACAGTGCACTTCCTATACATGGCTGAGCACAGGTAGTGTCATGTTTGGCATGCCTTTTACTGTCTGTGCGAGTCAGAGAGGGTGACATTCCCTGGGTACCTATTGTGTCAGTGCATATGCTATGCGTTGCCTCTTTGCCAAGGCCAGGTCATACTGGGCATGCCTCCTTCCGCCTACTGGGTCCAGCTCAGGTAGTTCCTCCTTCAAGTCACTCTGTGCCTGTACAGGCCTTGGCATTGGTGGGGGGCTGTGTGGCCCTGCCCCATGCTGTTCCTGCTGCAGCTGTTTCTGCAGGATCATATTGTGTAGCATAGCACATACCATAACAATTTGGGTGCATGTAGCTGGTGAATACTGCAAGGCTCCACCGGATGTGTCCAGACAATGGAACTGTGACCTGAGCATCCCAAACACACGCTCAATTATGTCTTGCCTGTGCGTGTGCCTCATTATGGCATAGCTGTTCAAGTGTGTGTGCATTTTTGATGGGTGTCATCAGCCATGGCTCCAGTGGGTACCCAGCATCCCCCACTAGGTGACCGTAGGGGATGTCCATATTGGCAAAGTTGTGGTACAGCTGCATCAGATGCCATATATCGGAATTGTCATAGCTTCCAGGGCAGCCAGCACACGCATTCAGTATAATGCCCTGGGCATCGCATACGACCTGGCAGTTGATGGAGGGGATGCCCCTGTGGGTTAATGTAGGCACTACCCCACTCACCAGATGGTGTTTTGATGCGTACATGTGTGCAGGCTATAGCACCCACTACCCCAGGGTAGTCTTCTATTTGGTAGAAGAGTCGCATATTGCTGGTCAACACCTCACATTTGCTGAGGAAATGCACGTGCTCACTGGCATGTGGTGACATGGCATCCATGATATCCCCAGTTGTGCTTTGGGAGGTACCTGTGGCTAGTATACCTAGGCCTACACATACCTTGGTATCCACTGGGATGGGTTTCCCTCGGCCTGTTTGATGTGTCAGGTGTGGCTGGCACAGCTCAACAATCTGCTGTAGGAGCACTCCACTATCTCCAGCTCATGTAGCCCCTGGTAGGTTACCCTGGGTCTGTATAGTCCTCTCTGTCTCCTCACTGAGGGTTGTTCAGCAGCATTCACATCCTCACCACCCTCAGCCTCCTGCACATGTTGGTCTATGTTGCCTGCTGCAGCTCTTTTCATTTCATTGGATTGTTTTGTAAAACTTCCCCACATGTATACACCGGTGTTGTAGAGTGTGGAAAAACCCGAGGGTATGGAGCTTGCTTACTTTATCGTAGTGTTCTATGCCAGGCTGGGCCTGTAATCTGCTGATTGTGATAATTATCACCTGTTTGCCCAGCTTGTTCACCTTGACTACTCTCCTACTGCTGTTGTCCCTCCCAATTGCACTAGGCAGGTATAGACACACCCCTAGCTTAGGAGTGCTAAGGCAGGAGCAATACCGGACACAGGGCTCCAATCTATGTACAGTATGCCTGACACACCCCCCCATGCTTTCACCTATATTTGAGTCCTGCACCCAGCTGTCTATACACATACACTCTTGGGATCTGCATCACACCCTGTGGATAAATGGGATTCACTATTTTCCACCTCGTTTGCATAGTATTGTCTTCTAATGCATAGTTACATGCCCCATACTGAGCCTCCCCAAAAATAACCACTGCTTACTGTCACACAGATCCACACACAACTGGTTAAAAGTGCCTTACTATCACTGTATTTGATGTCCCCTGTTCTTCCCAGCAACAAAAAAAACAGTGTCTGCACAGCTCGAACCCGGGACCCTGCACACCACAGACAATGTGCTTTACCACTAAGCGATGGCAGATATACATACATCTGAGGTTATCACGTACAGATCATCTAGCACAGGCATTCAACAGTATAGGACATGTATTCCATCATGTAGATTTATGTGTGTTAATGTCCACACACACACACACACACACACCTATATATATATATATATATATATATATGTATATATATATATATATATATATATATATATATATATATATATATATATATATATATATATATATATATATATATATATATATATATATATATACACACACACACACACACACACACACACACACACACACATATATATATATATATATATATATATATATATATATATCTACTTAATGTCCGAACCGATTCACCACCAGGAAAAATGACGACACGCCAGAAACCCGACAAAATGCCCGAACTTCCGGGTTCCGATTCACCGACAGGTTGACCCCGCCAGAAAACCCACAACACACACACACACACACCGAACACACACACACACACAACACAGTACACTACAACACATATCCACTAGCCCTATATATATATAACCCTATACCCATATATATATATATATATATATATATATATATACGCACACACATATGTAGATATAGAATATATATCTCAACAGCGGACCATGTGACACCAAAGCATTAGACAAGAATGAAAAGGAAACCACATGCGCCTCCTGCATTACGTACTGGTGTTAATATCAAGGCAAGTGTGTTTCTGTGCATCACATGGGTTCAGACTGTATTAAGTGTAAGATTAGGGCTGCTGACATTACTCACCAGACCTATTGCCGAATGTATGTGTATGTCTTGCCAACCCAGTCTCTTGGCCGATCGTGACATTTATGGACACTATATAGGAAAACAACAAAACACACTCCTCAACATATCCTGGAGCGAGCCACTCACAGACACCAACACATAGGATATGACTGCCAGACACACACCTGTCATACCTTGGAATAGAACACCTACCTGTCTATTCTATCACACTACAGCAAAGCATATTTCTGTCCCCAGGCAGATGGAGACACACAGACAGTTGACATGGCTGGGATTAGAACACAGACCTAACTATCTTATCACACTACAGCATTACGCAGCTACAGAACGCGCTACCGAGATTACTATGGCACAGCACTCCCAGAGGTGTACTTCTAGGTGGGTGACATCATCAGCAATGGAAAAGATGCCGATAGGGATTGTATGGAGTGTGAGCAGTCTAAAAGCATATTTCTGTCCCCAGGCAGATGGAGACACACACACACACACACACACACACACACACACACACACACACACACACACACACACACACACACACACACAGTTGGCATGGCTGGGATTAGAATACAGACCTAACTACCTTATCACACTACAGCATTACGCAACTACAGAACATGCTACCATGATTACTGGGACACAGCACTCCCAGAGCTGTACTTCTAGGTGGGTGACATCATCAGCAATGGAAAAGATGGCGATAGGGATTGTATGCAGTGTGAGCAGTCTAAAAGCATATTTCTTTCCCAAGCAGATGGAGACAAACACACGCCAGTGGTGTGATCAGAACAACTGCCTATCTAAGGACCACTATTATAATACTACATAGATACGAGCCGTGCCACAGACACTACACCTTTCAAGACTGCCAATATGACCTTCTAGGAATGCAGACATCTAGATGGATGCTGGCAGTTACGATGTACATACCTGTGAACCAGTGTGTTCAATGTAGGAATCCATCCTGAAGTGGGGGTATGGCCATCTGTTGACTGGATGACTACTATCGCTATACAGGGTTACAATGGCCATGCCCATACACATAGAGGCACATAACCGACACAAGGTGTCACTGGGCATGCTCACACATTTAGTAGCACACGGCCGTTTGGAATGCACTATGTGTCCATCTGCACAACGTTATACTGGGCATGCTCACACACTTAGTAGCACAGGGCTGTTTGTATGCACTCTGATTCTAAACAAAGACAGGCACAGTGGCCATGCTATTGCAGTTAGATGTGAACAACACATTGTAATGGACTCCAGTGTCGATAGTTGTCATTGTTAGCAGGAATGCTGCACTACATATATCTGACACCGGTCTTCTACACAATGTCTGGTGCTGTCCGTCACCTTAGATGTACCAATCTAAACCTCGCACACTAATACCACCCATGGTGATGTCCTGCCAGGAGTGGATTTTTCGCCCATATAGTGCCATTCATAGACGTATGTCCTGAAACCAGGTTAACACCCTGACACCTAGAGGACAACTGCATTGTATGTGTATGCTAAACAGTGCTAGATGTGTAGCATTCGTAATCACAGCTGCCCAATGTAGATCCAACAATGGGGAATACTGACATCTGTACAGTGAGGAACACCTGGCTGAAGGCTCAGTTGTGCACAATAGCGCTACCACCATATACCTCGGATACAGACATGTAGGCCATAACACCGTTACAGACCGCTCCAGGTGGTGGTGTCCCCACGTACATGAAGGCCACTCACATGTACTGACCAGTACACCCTCAAAAGGCATCACAGATGTGTCAGGTGCAGGTCACAGTGTCAAAAGCCACATTTTAGGATGTAGTCCTCAGACATCACCATGTCCTTGGACCAGCAACACACATCCGTACATGTGGTAGAACATATATCAGTACAACACCATGTGACCCATGACTAGTGGACTGTACCTAGCTCTACATCAACTGTGCAGACTACCCTGCACTGACACAGTTGCATCATGTGTTATGCAATGCAATGATACCACTGTTCGTAACCAGGTTGGCTGTACACATAACAGGGGCCCTGGGTCATATACAGCAGTAACAGATGACTGTTGCTGTACACCAGTAAACATCCTCATGTTTGGATATGACATACATGTACCTGCCGTGGATATGTTCATGACACACACACAACACATATGTACATAGCATAGCTGTTGCTGTCCTTCGTGCAGACAGGTGGCTGCAGCAATTACACACATGCACATGGAAGGTAGGTCCATGGCTGTTGAATGCTAAAAGTACATAAGGTGTGATATCAATGTTGACTGAGTTAACATTCCCTCTGTACTGGTTACCCATGACAACTATCATATCATACAACAGTCCATGTGTCATGTATGTCATCACACATGTCCACCAATTGCAATGCATGCAAACATGGCTAAATGACAGGAATGTAGGACCTACACACATGTACATGTAGTGGTGTGCATTCAGCTACCATGCGTGTGCAGTAGCTGATGTTTGCAGGTGATGTGTGTCTTACTACAACATGCAGTTGCAGTGCAGCCCCATCATTGCCAACTTTATATGGTGATATACTGACAGTACGGTAAGATGTACATCAGGTATGGACAGATGTGTGGACATAACTAAGTGGTGGGCCATCTTTGTAGATGGATGTTTGCTGAAGACAGCTCACGGGTGTGTCACAAGCCATCCTACCATAACATGTGCAAACACTAAGCTATGTTTCTGTTAATTGAAGGGAAAGACTTACGACCTACACAGCGGTCAGGGTGTCACTGACTGTAAATCACTTGACACCTGTAACACTTAAGACCTCCCATGTGCATATATCAGCACAATTGCCAAAGGTAGCGTTGGTGCACATTGTAATGTGGGCAATACTGCTGCATGTCTGTCATATGTATCTTAAGATAGCAGGTGTTTGATTCACAGTACTGCCATGTGTGTTTGCTTGTGTATCCATATATGCCACGTATGGTGGGGAATACATCCCAATTGTTACTCACACTCCTGTATACTGTTGTAGAGATCTGTACATACTGCAGAGTAGAAAGCAAGACATAGTCAGTGATGGGGTGTGTTTCACACACATGTGAGCTATCTGTATGTGCATGACATAGGTGCATTCAATTGTGGACTCCACAGTGTGTGTGTATGTATATATGGCTGTCTGGTCCATGGAGTGAGGATGTATGTTACCATAGTGAACAGATAGGACCCCTAACCCCTACAAATGATGCAATCTACTACCCTGTTGATGCCGTCGATCTTAGGCATTACTGACTACCTGTACATGTGTATTCTCTGTGTCACATCATGTGGGTGCACAGTACTGTAATGGTGATTACCACATAGGCAGGGGTCCTCACCTCAACACTATCAAGTGTGTGTGTGTGTTACAGTGTCGTTGACCCCGTGAGTGTGGGCGTGTTACTGTGTGTCTGAATACATGTGTGCAAATACCTGTGTGTGTGTGTGTGTGGGTGTGTGTGTGTGTGTGTGTGTGTGTAGTTGTGTGTTCTCTTTCTGTAATATGAATGTGTATTACTGCTACACAGTGAGGCCTCAAGCTATCAATTGGCCTCTACCCTTGTCATCAGCTAGACCGCTATGTAAACTCCCCGCCCCATGTAACTGTACCTGTGATGTCACCCAGTATGGATGTCACGTCTCTAGCCACTGTAGCTTAGTACACAGCTCCCATACTCCTGGATCAGTAGATGTGTAGACATCTTTGGAATGCCAGCCTTTCTAACAGTGAGGTTGAAGCTACGAATAGCATGCTGGTATTGCCATACATACCTATGAGTAGTCCACATTTACACATGGGAAACTGCAAACACTGGCACTCAATGGTGCATGCAATTAGACCTGAAGGAGGGAAGCAGGACATCATTACCAACATGCTGTTACTGTTGTTACCAAGACACATACTGTGAACAGAAAACAATGCATTCTAAACCTGTACTACATGGTATGTCAGCTGCTTGTCAACAGAACACAACAATTGTAATCTACACCTATCTCCCTATTCTGTTCACCCTGTGCATCAGACCATATGAGCATGTCCCTGCCCCGATGGTGTGTATGACAGGGATGCAGCACAGGCATCATCATATGCACAGGGTGATAATGTTTGCCAGGGGCCTAGGCTGCACCAGTGGATGATATTATGTATGTGGGTTAGGGCCTGTGATCTAATTGGTCATGCGTGGTTGTTATGCATGTGAGTGTTGCGGTGCCCTACAGATGTTTCTGGTGTGTGCGTGTATGTGTGCACACAGTTCTGCCATTTGTCTGGCATACACAGGGGTATTATTGACAGCTCCAGACTGTACAGACCAGATTTTACAGCTCAAGGTGTCCGGCCACGGCCACGTGACCTGTGCCTGCCAGGGGTTGCACGGGCACTACCAGGCAGAGGTGCAGATTGGGTACTGTCCGATGACACATGTCCATTGGAACCGTGTCCCCATTGGGACTGTCCAAGGCCATGTGCACGTGGCCTGCTGTGCCTGGTGTGGACAGTGCAGCAACAGCTGCACTGCTGCCGCTATCCCCACTATGTAAGCGGGCATGTGAGGTAGCTCGTTCACATAGACCTGCACCAGGTGACATAGCTGGCCTATGTCCACGTGACCTACACATCACTCCTACCAGATGTTCCAGCACAGACAGCTCATGCTCATGGATTGTCATGCCATGGTCAAGGATTCCAACCATGTCACCCAATCGTCTGTCCAAAACCTCAGCAATCTGCTGTTGAGCATTTGCCAATGTCTGGATGTTGTCATTTAAAAAATGGATAGCAGCCCTCTGAAGCCTCTGCCCTTCTCTGTTCTGCTGTTCAGAACGTGCCTGTGCTGCCATTACAGCCTGAAACATGCATCTGGTGACACCAGCTGCTGTTTTCTGTCCTGCAGGGGCATGTCGGCCAGAGGTCCTCCTACGAGCAGCACTGACCACATGCCTGCGTGGCCCATCTCCAGTCATTTGCCTGACACCATGTTGTGAATACACACCTCCCATAGCCACCACACTTTCCGGTTCCAAGCTACCACACGCTTACTGTCCTTCCTCTAAGGCCACTGGTGATGGGGTATGTGTTGGCATGAGATCTGTGTGAGGGGATGAGGGGGGTATAGGTGGAATAGTAACCAATGGCACGGATTCAGCCCCTGACAACCCTGCCTGTGCCTCAAGCATATGTTCATCATCACTGCTACAGTCTGTGGGGACTCTAACATCAGATGGACCGCAGGAGGGTTACGCACCTACATCACCTGTGAAGGCAAACAAAGACTCTACATTGCTATACAGACACACACACAGACAAACACACACTGACACACAGACACACACACAGACACACACAGAGACACGCACACAGACACACCATGCATGTAATTTGACAGAAGGCATGCAACATGTATGTGATACAGCAGACGGCATGCAGCTCAAACAATAATACTGGTAGTTATCATACATCCCTGGGTTGCACACAACAGCATTCATGTGTCATAGCAGAAACCATGCATTTCACACAATCATGGTAGTAAGCATGCATCCCTGAGTTACACCATGTGGACCAGCATAGGTTAACAGTACACATGGCTGATGTGTGGCATATGACCTTGACATTAACATGTAGTATGACATGTAATCTGCTGACGTGTGCATTGACATGCATACATGTTTAACACAATGGTGTCCTGTCACATATACAGTGGGGTAATGGTGTCACATTGCAGTGTTGTCTGTCCGCCTTACAGGTAAAATGCACATTCAGCAGATGTGCATGACCATTTAAGGGTATTATGAGGTGTCTATATTTCTATACAGTGTGAAGTACAGATGCAATGCCATTGCATGGAATCATGAGGTGTCTCTATTGCTATACAGTGTGAATTACAGACACAGTGCATAGCCATGACTGTGTGCATACACAATACATATATACTGTGGATTGTGATCCAAGTCGCTGAGGTGTATACACACTAAACCATGATGTGGAATGTGTGACACAGGTCACTGAAGGCCATACGGAAGACACCCCTGCACATCTGCAAACATATTTTAGCTGCCTGGCAACCATGTCCACACATGGCAGACTTGTCAATACACCATGTCCCACATGACATTTGTGTACCACAAACACAAGGTGCATGGCTGACAGTGATGTCCAACAGCATCAAGGGAAATGTACTGTATCTCTGGACTGATGTGGTTGTCTGTGTATGTATGTGGATGCTGTACAGGTGACTACTGTCATGCTGTGACACAGTCATAATGTTCAACAAATCTTATGTGGTCGAATGATGTTATGCCTCCTCAACCTGTGCACAGGCCTGTAGGATGTCCAGTGTTCCACATTTGCAATATCACCATTCAACAAAGGCTATAGTTGGACCATGTGTAGCCAATGTACAACAGGGTGTACACACAAACACATCACATATACTGTGTGTTTCTACATGTCTCTGGCCATCCTCCATGGCGATGTGTCTACATGTGTTGGTCAAACGGTTGTGATGGCTGTCTATCTCATATGTCGGTGTTGTCCCATATGACATACACCCATAGATGTCATATACTCCATTGTCCACAGGGTTATGCATTCAAAGGGTTGTATGTTTGGTATGTGGGGTATGCTTTATGGGATAGTGAGACAATGTTGCAGCCGGCCCACTACAGTTCATCGACATGTCAGATGGCACATCACAATGTGTACACTCATAGCAGGGGCATCATCCACAATGGGGAATCCTGTGGGCTGCCCATACTCCAGCACACTGTGTAGTACTGCTTGTGTACCCCACATGTGTAGTTCTGATGTGTAGTACATGTTCCTACAGTGAAGAACACCTCCACCATTGTATGCACAGCTGTCCACACATCTAGCAATGACAGTTTCTGAGGTTTCATGTCGGTGTTTCACTTAGTTTGTAAGTATTGCATATGGGTAGCCAGTGTGATGGATTGCAGATGTGACCTGTATATTGCGACCGGACCAAACATGATGTGTGCATGTGTTAACTGGCCACATGGTGAATAGATCTGTGCATTAGCATGCCTGATACTTATAACTGTCTCACCTGTAATGGCCTGCTGTCTTAGCGGAATGCCAGAGGTACCTATATAGGGGTGACACAGCAGTATGATCATTATCCACGCCTGTATGACAGCTACAGGGTGCAATGTGCATCTTAACACATTCACCAGTACAATAGGATATACTATGCAGTATGCACATGTGTGCATACACAGAGTAGCATACTATAGCATGCAGCAAGTGTGTATACATGCCTTGCATATGATGTTACATTACATATTGTAAAGTGACACATGCAACTATATGGGATATAATAGTTATATGTGCTGTAGAGACTTAACAGGCAACTCCAGGCTCAGTGGTTGAGAGACACCCACCTCTACGATGTCAGCTAAGGCTTGTGGATGCTGTTCTGATGGTGTCCCCAGGTTGGCCAGTAGCTCCTCAGTATGTGTGAGTGGGGGCTGGGTTGGTGGCCCACCACCTATTGCACCTTGTTCCCTGGCGATTGCATTCACACACTGTTTTGCACGTCTGATCAGGTCTGTGCAGTGTCTGCGCACATGCTGGTATGTGCGGTTATGGCCACCCACATCATTAACCCTCTTGCGAAGTTCCCGCCATAGGTCATCCCGCTGCTGTGCATCCTGTGCCGCTTGGCTAAATAAGACATCATAGTTGTCTTGGAGGTAAGGTATAAGGGCCTCATCCTCCAAGCAGGTATAGGCTGGGAGCCTTGCTCGCGGCATATCTGGAAGACATAATGATGGAGACAGGTCACAGTATCTCAGAAATGCACAGAGATACAGCTGCACATGCATGTGTATCACATTTATTACATATAAATAGTTGTCTTTGCAAATCATCATGACACTGACACCACTGACATGTTTGTGTCACATACATGTGACACCCAATGGTGATTGGATATTATCACCATATATGTGTGTCACCTGATTACATTGCTCATACTCCATGTGGATGCTGTCTTTATGTGGGCATGTCTGTTTGCCTGTACTGGTGTTCTTACCTATCAGCACATGCCTGGATGTGTCCACATCAATGCTGCTGACCTTGATGCTGTGTATATGTCACATATAAACACATACACTGCCTTAACGGACATGACCTGTGACAATGCAGACATGCACACGGAAGCCTTTACATGCATGTGTGTTGCCATATACATCTACACGGCACTGTAGAACAGTTCAACATCCTGCCACGTATCGCCTGTGTTGCACATGTGATACACATGGGACACTGACTAGCCTGATGGTATTTGCAGGGATGGTTATCAACTATAGCATGTACAGCCAAGGTCATCTAGTAGTCTGTATGCCCTGGGCCATGTATGACCCTAGGATGTGAGGTTACCTAGCTGTAACCGACAGCCATGTTACTGACGCCAGGTGAAGCAGTGCCACATAACTGACCCACACAGTTAATGATACATCTACCATGCGGTCATCACACCATGTCTGACAGAGGTGAAATGTGCAGCTTTGCTGGACAGGGTTGTATAGCATGGCAGGAGTATCTAACGTGTATGGCACAAGGATCTGTCCAGCATGTGGCGATCCTTGTACTAGGAAGGTGGATTTCCATGTTGTATGTATTTCAGATCAGGATATGTACGTGTAGCATGTCCAACATCACAGTGTTTGACATGTCTTTATGCAGGGTAAGCATCATGCTACATAGTGGAGATGAGGATTGTGAAGGCTGGTGTCGGCCATCCAAACATGGCCAATACCTCTTAAAGGTGATATGTAATCCGATATTGGTCACTTGAGTGATGAGTATGGCTGTACAATGATCTCCATGTTCATGGATGGCACCCTGTCATGACTAGGGTTGCCTCTTATGACTACCTAATAGGCTTGGTGATGTCACTAGCTCAGGGAGGTAAACTGCACAGCAGCATCCCTTACACACATTGTCCATTATGTTGACCACTGCCTAGGTGGTAGTTCATGGGTACAGGGTTATTAACCTAGTGGTGACAATGCAATATGCAGCTTTCAGATTGTGCACATATGTCACACACCTCACCCACAAAGCCCCTTCTGTATGTTGTCCACAACATTGAGTCAGCTATTGCTCCTAGGTCATAGCCATTCACATACTTACATAGGCAGATGTTTCCCATTTGTCTGTGTGGTATGGGCTACAATGAGGGGGAGTACAACAAATTAACCCTATTTTACTGTAGCTGCCACTGGTGTGATTTGCACATATTACTCAGACACCTTTTGTAGTGTTGGTTCTGTCAACAGTCCACTGGCAGAACAATCCTATGACATACAAAGGTACATCTAGTATACTGAGTGTAGATGGAACACAGTATGGGTGATGATGTCCTATGACCTGTCACAGGTATGATATGCAGTGTGAAATCATCCATACTGTCATCTACATCTGTACTGCTAACAACATATACGTTGATTAAGGTTCATGGACTTTCAGACCAGACTCAGCAGGGTAGTAGTACACTGCCTCCCATTATGAGTGGTGTCTCCACTTTGTGGGTTGTGATAACTGTTGGTGTGCACCATTCAGTGTTTTCACAGACTGACATGAAGCTATGTTTTACATGATGTGTATGTGTAGAGCAAACTGTTTTGCTGTATGTGTATGATACAACCAGGGATGTGGACAGGTCCCATGCAGCCTGAGTGCACCTTGTACCATCATAGTTATGGTTACAGGGGCTCTGTGGTGTTCATGGATATGTGATTGCATACCTGTTGGGGGGGGGGCAGTGTGTTTATGTTATCCAACACCCTATCTGTATTGCTTATTCATGCTCAGCACTTGTTCAGAACATGTAAGCACTTCATGAGCTACTAATTACTATAGCACTCAATCCTCCTCATTACCTACAGGTAAACAGTGTTTGTACTTACATTTCCCGCTTGCTTAGAGTAAAACAGCTCTTGTACACACTTTCCTCACATATCTAGTGGGAAATAGTTAAATATTCAGGCATGTCCAAGTGTCAATTTCCAGTGATATCACCTGTCTATATGATAAATATGGGCATCATGAGGCAATATAGAAATTGTCTAATGTACACAGTCAATACTCCCCTCCTAACATGCAACACTACAATCTGTGGGAGATGCACATATCTATCCATACTGGAGGTAAAGCTCTCTCCAACCCAGACTGAACCTGACAATCTTGTGGGGATGTTAAACGTTTGCACCACACCGCACTCATCACATAGTCTCACTAGATCTCCACCACTACAGGCCACACATAGTAAGACTACAACATTTGCGGAGCCTCTCAATAGTACTCTGTCTAGGCAACAGAGAACTCCAAAGCAGAAATGCAGGCAGCCCCCATCCCCCAACACAACACCAATTAATTATAGCCCACAGACTCAGTGTGCCCATCAACCACAGCCCATAGGGCAATATAACATATCCAACACACTAGTCATAGTGACTCTATAGGCAGTCACATTGATGTCCCACTCAGCAGGCTACACAAGGTGATAGTTACTGTCAGCTGCCTGTCAGGTAACAGGATCCGCAACATAACCTATGCACTCAGGTCACTCCTCAACAGGTACAATATGACTGTGTCATTCTCCATGTTAGTGTGAATGCCCTGAGATGTACCTTCCTGGACTACATGTAAAGAGACATGGAATAGCTCTCTGATCTTGTAGACCAGGCAGGTATCACCCTAGCCCTGAGTAGCATTCTGCCATTGTCCAGACTGATAATACAGTACAAAGACAAAATGATTTACTTCAACAATTGGCTATGCTTCTGGTGTCATTCCAAGGGTATCCAGTATCTGTCTGCTTTGAATGACATGGTCGACAGAACACGATCCTTTGGCACAGATGGCCTGCACCTGTCGGCCCTGGGATTCCAGTAATGGCTAAGGCTCTTGCTGCTCCTATAGTGCCTGTTTTAGGCACAGTTCAATTAACATATTCACCACCATAACAGGAACAGGCAAGCAAAACCTGAGGGGAATGCTACTTAGTGCTTGACGTCTTCATCTCAAATGCACTCACCCGAGCCACTCCTTGTAATGGACCACTTCGATATCTGTGCAGTGACTGGGACCTGATTCTAGGCTCCTGAGAGCACCCCTGCACTACCAGGCTATTACTCATATCACACCTTTCAGTCATGTAACCAGGACCGGAATACCCACGGCGGAGGTGTGTCCATATTTCCCAAGGATATCCCCACCTCCAGGCTGGTTGCTTAGCAAAATGCATCAGAGGTAATCCAAGTGCAACTAACTCTGGCCATAACTGCTATACAAATTGTAGCTTGCTACAGGTCCCACACCATACCCCACGGTTAACGGTCCTCACTTCTTGGTGTACTGGAAAGTAGGGTTCAAACAGACACTACTGATGTGCGACTGACACCACCTTACCATTAACTGGGATATCTACTCATGTACCGACACATTAGGCCAACGCTTTCTGGGATTCATAACCTCCAATCACCTGGATCAGCCTATCCACACCACCAGGGCCAACAATATCCTAGACCTGGTCATTACCAACATGTGTGACTGGTGCTCCACACCTGGGGTTATCTCCTCGTTGGTCAGATCCAAACCTACGCTAATCACAATTGTTATCCACATCCCGGCACCACACCCTTTACGGAAAACACAGTACAATATTTCTACAAAGCCAACTTCAGGCTTCTTATGACAGCAGTAGTAAACATCATGACACCCGTGCAGATGGACAATACAGTTACAACCGCTGAATCATACACAGCTGCACTTAATTAGCACTTACACGACTGCATGGATCATGCTATCCCAAACAGGACCATGACGGTACCCACCAGAAAATGGATGCCACTCTGGTTGTCCACTGCCATGGACATAATGTGCAACAGAAGGACGAGACTGTTGCAAAGTAGAGTACAATCCCATGAGTGGAGGAGCTCCCTGGTCAGCCTCAGTAAGAATCGGAGATCCCTTATCACATCCTCCAAAGCTAGCTATGTAAACAAATCCATGACTAATTCCAAGGACTACCACAAAGCATTGTAGAGGTATGTCACTACTCTCGATGGCGATTCCCACATCTGCTCTGACATACAGCAGTAAGGCATGAACATTACAGAACTGACTGAAATTGGCAACATCCTGGCAGATAGGTTCAGTGCTAACTTTACACCGCTCTCACACCCTAAAGGGCCCATATCTATACAGGAATGCTGCAGAGTCCCTGCGATCACAACTACACAGTTCAAAGCTGCACTCTCTAAAGCCAGGAACACAGCGTCCATGTGACCGTACAACATCCCAGGCTGCGATTTCCACGAACTTCAGAACAAAATGGATCCCCACTTGGGCACCATATTCACTAATAGCCTTGCATCAGGCATTGTGGCCCCTGAATGGCACACAGCAACAGTTATCACACTCCACAAAGGTGGCGCCACAATGGACCAGGTGAACTATTGCCCTATACGCCTGACTAGACCGTTCTGCAAGGCTATGGAGCACATCATCATGGATCTCATTGACAGAGACACTGGTGGCCTCTAAACCTTTGATCCCACCCAGTTTGGATTTGTTAGGGCCAGACCATGCCTCCTAAACCTGGTGGAGTCCTTTGAGATAGTTACCAAGGCAGTAGATGAGAGTAAGGAGGTCCACACAGCCTACCTTGATCTCTCAAAGGCTTTCAACACCGTTCCCCATTCTGGTATTGTCAACATACACATCCACCTGCACATTAACCCCTACATCACAAGATGTTATGCAAAGTAAATCAGTTACAATTGGTGTCCCCCAGTCCTCGGTCATAGGGCCCCTCATGTTCGGTATATGCTTCTCTGAGGTACAGGCTAGCACAGGAGGACTTACCCCGGATAGGTTTGCAGATGACTGCAAACTAGGGGCCATGATTGATTCCCCAGCTGATATAGACACCTTCCATAAAGGTGTCACTGGGACGGATACCTGGTGTCAATAACATGGCCTCAAGCTGCATGCCACAAGGTGCATAGACATCCCCTTTGGATTACACCAATCACCAGTGGACTATCACATAGGTGGTAGTCCCCAACATACATAAGACATAATAAGGGATCTTAGAACCCAAGTAGATAGCATTCACTCCTTTGATAACCATATTGTCAAGGTGGTGTGGATATCCTTCTACGTGGCCACCCTAATCTCTAATGGGTTTGTATCCAGAACAAAGGCAGCCATTGTGCCTCTCTACTCATAACTTATGAAACACATTAAAGGGTACAACACCCCATTTGGGATGTACCTTATGAGACAACACCAACGGCTTTAAATACCACAACATTACCACACCAAGAGGAATACTGACCTCCAAAGGATGACATATGCAGCCCAAGTACAGAAACCCCAACTGTACTCATTTGCATACCGCATACTCAGAGGTGATCTCTGCTGAACATACAAGGCCCATGTCCAAAACAATATTGATGGATATGCTCCACATAAGCAAAAGCCACTGAGAGCCACATGCTCTGGGATATGTACCTAAACGCAATGATGACTAGGACATGCTGGAGGGATACATTCCTGACCCGGACACTCACCATGCTTTGGAACATTATTCCTATGTACATCAGGCAGGGACCCTCACTAGCACTCTTCAAGAGATACCTCAATGGTTGGATGGTAGACAGACATGTACACCAGGGATCACTGCAGTGGCTCTGCTGTACAGAGGCACAGGAAATGAATGGCTCTGCTGTTCACAGACACAGGACACTAACCTAGGGAGGTGCCGCAAGTGAAAACACTGTTGTTAGGCTTACAAATGGCCTTGGACAGACAGCATAGTACCTAACTATGAACCTGTGAAGCTATTACATGTCCTTTGTGCATGGATAATTGACTAGCTCTTCCATTTCAATTAGCTATCATGCTGATACACTGTCTGGTGACTACAAGTCATATGTATCCTGTTATTGTGTATTGTACATGCCAATAGACATACCTGATGTTTGCATAACATAACAGTAATGCTATGTAAAATGTTAGACATATGTACCTACAATACTGTACATTTCACATTTTTGCCACAATATTCCACAATGCAAATCATAATTGCACAGCAAGACCATCTTAGACATGTTATTCTCAGTTATACACCCATACATATGCCTACTATTACAGTATATCAACATATACTACTCCTGTTATGGCACTTACATGTTGGACAAACCCTGCCACTGACAGCAGCTGGAGTGGAATTGTTGTGTTTAAAGTCCTTATATAGCATCCCTTGTGATGTATGAGGTGTTTACCTTGTGGCCCACAGCAGTACACACAATTTCTACGAGCATTACTATGCTAAACAATACATCACTACATAATACCTTTTCCCACTGTATGCATTGCGTACACTTTAATTAATACAGAACAGGTACTGCATACACTAACATATTGAGTGTTCTACATACCTTATTAGTATTCTGAGTTGACGGTAATATAAGTCCTATTCGTTTTCTGTTGTAACATTTTTCTGGTATGTACATACGGTTTGAATGTATAGCAAGCCATCCTTTTATACTTAGATATCAGTAACATGTGGTATCCTGCCACCAGTTGGTGTTCCGGAGTAGATGATTACATGCACATCAGCTGTGCAGCTACTCCATTAGCCAATGACATGGCAACAGTGGGGTATAATTGAATACTCCACTTGGGCATTGTCCCCTTTTCCCAACCTTCTAGGAAGACGGCCTGGATGTGTTGTTTGTGATGAATTGCAACAGCTATATGGAGACACACAGAGATATATTAACTTCATGGTATGGGGGAGATGTAGGTGGGTGCACATAGCAGATGCAGGTGTGTAGGAATTGCATTTATACATATTCGATATGTGTGTGAGGGCTCCTTCCCTATTTGAAGACCTATCCTTTAGTAGACTAATACTATGGTAATTGCAGGCTTATTCATTAAGCAATTGTTAATTGTTTCCTGTATAGCATGCAGGTGATGTCGGTCCTTCAATCCCTTCGGAAATACATCAGTGTGTAATGAAATGTTGCTACATGAAAGTTGTCTCGTGTATTTCTGTCACAGATATTTGCACTCATTGGAGTCGTGTTGGTGATTGAACCTCTTTGGGTTGGGTTGCCAAATGACCATAGTGGGATATTTGCAGCACACACATCGAATTTTAGAGCCCAACACATACCCATGGTCAGTACAAAGTATACAGCTTTACATATATGCCTATATAAAAGCTTATATTCTTGTAGCGGTTTACTTGCTTATCCTGTTTCTTGTTACATGTTGGTATTTTAGATACAGATGACTATTTTATGCAACAATTACATTACATATGGAACATGCCACATGTCTCAAGATTGTAGGACATTAGTATTTATACTCATTTTGGTCAGGACCCTACCACACATAGAGGGACTGCCCCTCGCAAGGTGGGACAGGTGGTAACCCTATCTTTGGCTCATGTCCATAGCACATATTTGTAATAGTGTATAGACATATATACTCTCCATATCCTTTGTTCATAACGTTCGGTCATGGCGGAATGTGTGATTGCTATGGTCCATGTTATGCACATATTTGAAGACTTCAACCAGTATACGGCATACCCATGGATTCAGGAATGCACACACTTCCAACAACCACATTACCTTTCTCAGACTCACAACCCCCAAAATACTGAACACTCAAACTCGCGACAGTCAAACTCCCAGAACTAACACAAACACAGAACACACACATGCACACATAGACACACTGCTACCCATCACATCCAAACAAACCATCCTACACTACGTATGGCCAGGTGGCCATGCCCCCATACACACCCCAGGTGGGTGGTTGCACCCCCCACACCACACCTACTTTAATAATCTACCTCCGAGATAGCAGAAACAGACACATGAAGCAAACCCACATACACACATTACAGTCCCCCGGAAACACACACCACACTCAGAACACACACTTACACACACTACAGCAATCAGAAACACACTTAAACACAGTACCTACATGAACCTCAGCACCAGAAGCACTAACGAAATGTCCTTTAACATCGTGATAATAATACTCGCGGTTCTGGTGTTCTGGTACTGTGGTCTTTCGGTCTTTAAGCCTCGTGATTACGCGCGTTGGTATGTAAAGCATTCGGTATTTGGTAGTATCCTATATATATGTACCTCCATGGTTGTGTAGATGTTGTTAACCTATCTATATATTTGCATATATATGTATATCCATATATATCGACATATATCTCTCTATCACCCTTTCTCTCTCTATATTATAGATATATATATATGTACATGGCGGTGTATGCTATTTCCTGAACTCTGCCCTTTTGTGTTTTAACCTGTCACAATACACACCTGCCATTGGTACATCTCAGGTAGCTTAGTGGTAGGTTATTGTGAAGATTGTGTACATGGTTGCGTGCCTACTCCTGGCAGTGGTTGTTTTACCTCTCAGAGCAAGCACTATTAGTACAAGGGTAAATAATGCACATTTCAGCAGTTCTGTGCAGCTTTGCCCGTGATCTGCATGATATTCATCAAAGGTTAGACCTGTGTTGTGCATATGCATGTAGTCTAAACAATGCTTACTGGCACTTACCGGTGCAAAAACCTGCTAACATGTGCTTAAACGTGCTCTAATGACCTGCATCCAACATCTATTATTCGGGACATCAGAATTACGTAACAGCCCTTGCAGGTCCTGGAACTGGGACCATGCACGAGACAGTCAGTGGCTTTACCACTGAGGCATCTGGGATATGTACAAGTGCTATGGTGTTTAGTCTGTAAACTGTACTATGGCTGTTCCTCCATACTGCAAACAAATGTGTAACTCAGTTAGTTTACATATGGATGATACCTATTAATGGTATGTCCAAGTGATGCTTAATGGATGTGCTCCAGCTATGGGAATCCATGTCACAGTGAGCCACACATTGTAATGTGCTACACCTTGCCACAACCATAACTGGAGAATGCTGGGGTGACAGATACCTGTCATGGGTACTCCCCATGCTTTGGAACTACATCCCTGACTACATTATATGGAGCCTCTCATTAACACACCAGGGAATCTTTGCAGAGTGGGTGGGGAACAGTGGTTACACCCCAGGAATTCCGCAATTGGCTGTGCTCCACAGAGGGACATTTAGTTAATTAATGGGATGGCGACAGCAGACACATTTTGGCTAGGATTTTGAATGGCCTCTGACAATTAGACATGTACCTACCGATGTACCTAGGAACCTATACATACAGTATCAACACATGCTGTTAGCTTACTTTACTGTTCAGGTATTGACTTACCTTGTGCCAATAGCAGTTGTGTGTGCAATAGTTGAGGGCTGCCTGTGTAGGATGCACACAGTAGACCACTTATACATTACAATTTAAACATGATCATGTGTGTGTGTGCCATCCCTTTTACTGTGTGTGCAGCTGGAGAAGTGTGTCAGTCCATAGAGGCCTACACTGTCAGTGTATGTGCTATACGTTCCCTCTTTGCCAAGGCATGGGCATACTGGGCATGTGTCTATCTGCCTACAGGGCCCAGCTCAAGGGGCTCGCGGTCTGAGTCCCTCTGTGCCTGTGGGGCCCTTGGCAATGGTGTTGGGCTGTGAAGGCCTTCACCATTCTGTCCCTGCTGCAGATGTTTCTGCAGGAACATATTGTGTAGCATGACACTTACTATGATGATGTGGACAAATGTGACTGGAGAGTACTGCAATGCTCCCACCGGATATGTCCAAGCAACGGAACCATGATTTGAGCATCCCAAACACGTGCTCTATGATGATTCTGGTTTGTGCGTGTGCCTCATTATGGCGTTCTTGCATGGGTGTGTGTGCATTTTTGATGGGTGTCATCATCCATGGTTCCAGTGCATAGCCAGCATCCCCCACCAGATGGCCATATGGGATGTCCCCCCTGGAAAATGCCTGATACAGCTGTGAGGCATGCCAGATGTGGGAGTCATGGTAGCTTCCAGGGCTGCTAGCACACACATTCATGATAATGTCCTATGCATAGCACACAACCTGGCAGTTGATGGAGGGGTATCCCTTGTGGTTTATGTAGCGCCTACCCTGTTCATCAGGTGGTGATTGATGTGTATGTGCATGCAGTCTATTGAACCCAGTACCTCCGGGTATTCTGCCACATGGTGGAAGAGATGCATATTGCTGGCCAACTCCTCTTGCATTTGGGGGAAGTATATGTGCTTACTGGCATGTGGTAACATGGCATCCAGGAATTGGTGGAGTACCCTGGATGCTGATGCCTGTGAGATCCCCATGATATCCCCAGTTGGCCTTTGAAAGGTACCTGTGGCTAGTATTCTCAGGCTTACACATACCTTGGTATCCACTGGGATGGGTTCCCCTCTGTTTGTTCTGGCTCTGAGGTGTGGCCGGCAAAGCTCCACAAGTTGCTGTGGGGTATCCCTGTCCACCCTGTAACACTCTACTATCTCCAGATCATGTAGCTCCTGGTAGGTTACCCTGGGTCTGAACACTCTTCTCCTACTCTGGTGCTTGTGGTGGTTGTCAGCATCATCCTCCTCACCACCTTCAGTCTCCATCACATGCTGGTGGATCAAAGCAACAGCAGCCACTGACATGTACATATTAAAACTTCCCCATTTGTATACACCGATGGTGCGGTGTGTATGGGAAAACACAAGTGTGTGTAAGGTGCTTTCACACTTTATACTATTGTGCTATATATGCTGCTGATGTAATTGGCTGTGTGTGAGCAGTTATATCTGCAAGGTATCTTACTAATGGGTTTTACATTGCTTACTGCAAATGTTGGGTCTGTAGTGTGGAGTTATGCTTGCCTAGCTTGATTCATCTGTTTCCCTTTAATTCTCTTTTAAACCTCGATCCCCTCCCATTGTCAGGCATGCGTCCACCTGCCAGCCTTATTGTCTTGTACTTTCCCTACCCAGTTGTGTGTTGCAAAGTGTGTTATGTAGCTGATATAATGCAATTCTACTTTGTTCTGCTGTGACACTTTACTGTTTTCTTTGCAGTACAGCCTCTCCCCTTTCCTGTTCTGCGGGTAGCTGCTAGCAGCCTTGTTAGCTGTTGTCAATGGCCCACTGTAGGTTCCTAGGTATTAATTACTAATCTGTACTCCAATTTCACTGCTGCTGCATTTCCTTATTTTTTCATATATCTTTCCTGCTCCAGCTCCGGTGCACACCGTGCATACCCATTTACCGGGTTTAAGCGCGTTTTAATCTCCATTCACATGCATACTCAGTTACCTTATGTGCTCTCAGCTAGCCAAATCTAGAGCCAGTTAAATACACCCCTTTCCTTTAGCTTTGCTTAGCTACAGGCAAACTGGATTGGCATTGCTCCAATGTGTTTACAGCAAAGGTTACAGACCCCTCTATTGTTGTCATCTTTATCTCATGGTCACACCTCGGTGTTATAACACTTAGCCGTGAGGTGCATCTTTACACCAGGGGGGAATCTGTTATTCAGTATAACTTCTCTCATTTGCATTAGATTGCCTACTAATTCCTAAAAACCACGAATAACACTAACACAGCCCCTTAGCAACCTTTGCGTCATGGTGTGGTGTAACATGCCTGCCATTGACTATTATGGGGAAATCATGCTATGTGTTACATTGCAGTTTTTATTTTCTTTTTTTCTATTTTTCTTGCAATCCCGTTTGTGCGCCACTGCCCTATGCTTTAAACTTTGCGATAGATCAAGAACAAATAAAAATGTTAATTTTACATTTTGTACATGTTTTTTTATGCCAATGGCTATATATTTAGCCATTGGCATATATTAACAATATAATACATGTGCTTGGCCAGCTGACATGGCTCCGATTTTATGTTTGCAGTAATGTAAACTGTTTTTTACAGTTTACATTTCTGCATGCTTACACTATGCCTGTACCACTTCCTGGATTGCTAACTGTCCTCATTTGCATGCTACACTGCTGCAAATGGGGTGATTAGCATACAGGAGCTGAGAGCTGTGCCGGTGTAACATACGCAGGTAGTGCACATGAAAACAGCTCGTACTTGCATCGCTCGGTGGCCATATTTGGTGTTGGAACACCGACGCTACTCCTGCGCCTGGCACAAGCTTCGTGAATCTCGGGGCATGTCTTTTTGTTCCATATAACTAATCTTCTGCATTTTATTTCCATCATCTTTTTACATCTTTTTTTTCCCAATCATTACCCCTTAAGTCACAATTAAAATATCCTGTAATTCTTATATCCATATTAAGAAAAGCATTTTCTGAAATAAATGCTGCCTTCCTTTATTAGTTACATATGCATATATGGCAATAATTCTATACAATTTTTCTTTTCACCTTAAATCTATAATAGTTGTTCTTCCATTTTTTACCAATATAAAATCCAAAAATTTTATTACCCTTCTACACTGAACTGCTATTCCCGAACACTGTTCTTTCAATATATTGCATATTATTTCCTCATCCCATATGTTTTGTTTCTGTAGTCTTTCTTCTTGTGTCAGAATATTTATGTCTTCCAAAATAATTATATCAATATCACATTTGTTGCACCATTCTAAAATTGCTATTTTTCTAATATTATTTTTCATGCTACTAACATTTGCAAAAATAATTTATAAGTTAATCCTTTCTCTGTTTCTTAGTTTAGGAGATATCATTCTGTACTAATTCCTTATAAGACAGGCTTCATCCATTCCTTTTCTTTTGTTTTTTTATTCCCTTCACATTAATAGCTTTAAATTTTCTTTTTCTATCTTTAACTCTTCTACCAATAGAAGTTTTTCTTCCTTTTATCGCTTTCCAACTTATATCATCTTTATCACTAACTTCTGTTTTGATCTCTAATTCATCTTCTTTATTATCTTTTGCAGTATTTCCAATTTTTCCAAAGGTTCATCTATTTTTGTCTCCTCTTTGATCCTTTGTCATTCTCCTTACCTTGATTTGTGACACTTAGCTCATCCTCTTTTTCTTTACAATCCAACCCATATATGCCCGCCCCCCTTGTTTACATTTATAACATTCATTCCCATTTTTTTTGCTTCATGTCCTGTTTGGCCACATACATAACATTCTACTTGTCACAACTATTAATTAAATGTCCTTTTTTTTCCACATAAATAACAAGTCATTGGTTGTCCTGAATATTTCACCACACCTCTGTTACCGTTGACATTTATAAAACAAGGACTATGTACAATTTATTCACTTCCATTTTCAGAATAAGATTACAGTCCCAAGCACCAGTTTATAAAGCCCTATTGTCATAAACTTTTGAAACGTCTATTACTTCTTTGCATATAAAACAATAGAACAAGAACGGAAGCAAGTATGCAGTTTAAACACAATAAAAGTTTGCAGTTTAAACACCATAAAAGTCGTTTTGCCAGTTTGTTTAACTACTTCTTTGCATATGTTTTTAAATATTCATTTAAAACATCTCTGTATACGTCTATTCAGAATTGTATGTGTACTTGCTTTTTAGTCTCTCAATAACATGCTCTTATTATATATTCATTCCAAGGACTGTAATTCTGTCATTTTTAATATTCACACAAAAATCTCTCCATTGCCTGCACAGTCTCAAAAAAAAAAAAAACTCTCAAAATATCCCATTGTTAATTAGAATAAATGTTCTTACTTCTTGTAATTTTATTCCCAATTGGATAATTACATTATCTCATACCTTAGTTCATTTTCCTTTTTACTCTGTATTCTTTCCACAAACTTTCTAATTGTGCTTTCTTCTCTTTTTCTATCTCTGCCTCCTTCCCATGTAGATGCTAATGTCTCCAATGTCCTCTTTCTGCTGTTTCCCTCCAATGTCTATTTTCTATCATCTTTGTTCATTTTCTCCATTATATCACCCCAGGAAACCTCATTCTCTGGCTCACACTTATTTATTAAATTGTGCAGTATATCATCCCAAAACCCGCCCAACTGGAAGGCTGTAAACATATATGTCTCTTTGTCTGTCGTCTCGGCTTGCTCAGTCAACCTTCTCTGAAATACCTCCTCCTAATCTTCCATCACAATGCAACATACTACCTCTGAGTTGCCTGAGATGAAATGCACATATTGTGCCAATAACTATCTTTCTAACTAATTAACAGCATACACAGTATTACATTGACTGGCTGAGTCTACAGCATATGCATAGCAATGTCATTACCATTTATGTAAAACATTCACTGAGGATAGTGCAGGATAAATATATGTGCAAAACACAGTCTGGGTGAAACATCAGTCTTCCCACACAATACACACTGTTAAATACCCAGGAATAGAAAATGGCATATGTCATATGCAGTCCATTCTGTGCACTATGACATCCCAGTTTCAGCAAATCAACAAATGCAACAGAGCCATATCAATGTCTGTCAAAAGGCCAATAATAGGATATTGCAAGGCTTTAAGCCAACAGATTTAACATTACATGAAGCAAGTAGCTATACAGCATTTGGCATAATGGTTAAGATCTTTCCCTCCCATGCACAAGGTATAACATTTGATCGTGACTGCTGAGCAATGCTTGTTTGGTTCACAGGTTCATAGGTTTTTACCAGGCTAACGAACACAAGGATTTTTTTAAGCCTAGCTATGTATCCCAAATCTCTGACAAGTTTTTATACCCTTGATAAGTGTAAGTATGGGTCTGGGAGTTGAACCATTTTCAGGTTACCTGTGTACATTAGAGACATAGGTGCCAAACCAGGAATGAATTTCTTGTTTCCCATACAATTGTCCAAGTTGCACTTGAATTGCGTTTGGGAGAAACTTTGCTTCACATGGATGGGGAACCTTTTCCATAGATATGATAGTCTCTAGTTTACATACCTATCTCTCCAGCAGGTCCTATTTATATCACAGGCAAGATATAAGTCTTTAGAATGGGTAATTCTGGTGCTGTTTGTTTTGAGCATATGCAGGAGGTCTAATAGAGTGGGGTCTGATAATGTCCTGTATGCCAGGCATAGATCTCCCCTCAAAAGCCTGTAGGGCACAGAATGCAGGGATAAGGCCTTGAGGTGGTCTGCACTGGACATTTTACTTACATCCTCTATTTTTTAATGAGGAACCTCTGTGGACATTCCAGTTGTTGGATATGCCTAGTTAGGTACATGCCAAAGGGGGCATTGTACTCAAAATGATAGGTCTGATGAATGCCGAATACAGTGGAACAATGTCTTCCTTGGACGTAGGTGCCATACCTTTGTTATAAGTTGTGCATCACAGAATGATTTCCTCACCACTGAAAACACATGAAGGTCAAAGGCTAAATTACTATTTATGTCTGTCCCTAAGTCCCTGACTATTGGGTCAGCTCTAAGGGGTGTGTTGTCAATGTGATAGTTACCAGGGATGGATGACTTCCCAAAGGATACTATTATGCATTTCTTGGCATTTAGTTTTAGTCTGCATGTTCTCTTTGTGTCTCTGTGGGATTTCTTCAACCTTTCAAAAACATGCTGAATGTTTCTATCTCAAACTCTTGCAAGAATAGAGCTGTGGCAGCACAGACTGAAAATGGTGTCCTATAGTGGGAAGAACTGTATAAACTAACCGCGTTGGGCATCTACAATGGTGTGCAGTTTCCTCAAGATAGGAGAACATGAAAGTATCCAATTGTACAACTATTTATATAATGTGGGGTTTTGATATAGATAGATGATTTGTAAGCTTCTGCTGCAGTGAAAAAGTGGAATCAAAGTAGGTGTACTAATTAAAACTAAGGTTACCCAGGGTCAAACCTATTAAAGTAAAGAAGCAATTAATCATTAAAGGTGCAAAACATACATTTTGGAATTTGTTGTCCTTCCATTCTGGAACATAGAACATGATTATGCAGGTGTCAGGTGTGTGCCTGTCATTGTATGATTGTATATTCATTTTTTTAATGGCCATACTAGAGATGGAGCATGCTTATTTTGTAATTATTTATGCATTTATTTCCAAATGTTTTCTGTACTGGCATTATGAAAGGGCATTTTTCACTGGAGGAATTTGGTACACCGGCAGTATAACAGCCGAATATAAACCTCAGTGAAGAGTGTTAAGGCATTTTACTACATGTGCCATTACTGTTTGTCACAAATGGCACATAATAGCCATAGAAACTGCACATTGTAAAAATATGGGTAGTGACACCCCTGCAGAACAGAATAGACAGAATATGTTTATATATGGGAGGATGAAGTTAATTATATCAATGCGCTCAGCAGGCAGGCAGAGTCTACTAGTAGGTCAAATGTTGTGCCATGACATAAATCATGATGCCCAACATCATGTCGCTCTCCTGCATCAGGAAGTTAGAAAAAGAAAATGTGGTCCTGAATGAGCCACTGTTAATGCAGATGAAATAGTTGTTTGTGTCTATCAATGGGGGATCAGAAAGATCAACATCCCCTTGTAGGGTGCTGCATCTTGGAGTAGAACTTCCACATATTCCTAGAATTTCCATCACAGAAGCCCCTGGAATGTATTAGTGCAAATGTCGGGAATTCATACTGCTTCTTTATGTAATATAGTGTATATCACAAAACAGTAGTTTCCTTTGTTATGTAGGAACATCTGGAATTTAAAGAAGATGAGCACATGCAGAAGTAAGGTTCAGATCTATCTTATGTTCTACAACTATATGTCATGTTTATCAATTAATGGCAGTAGGTCTTACATAGCGAGGATATTTTCATTTGGTGT
Organism: Protopterus annectens; assembly: GCF_019279795.1. Taxonomy (NCBI): domain Eukaryota; kingdom Metazoa; phylum Chordata; order Ceratodontiformes; family Protopteridae; genus Protopterus; species Protopterus annectens. The sequence goes on from NC_056737.1 coordinate 1,478,589,574, forward strand.
TTTCAAAAGTGACATACGATCCTGCTCCTTCACCATGGAAATACCACTGCCTGATGTTACAGATGACTCTGACACTAACAGTTATAGCTGTGAACATTTGGTACGGTCAGAGGACAGGGAGTCTGTGTCAGACACGAAATATGGAATCCAGATCCCTTACCTAGTCAATGGACATGGCGTTTGCTCCTGTGGAACCCACACCAGATACACAGATAAACAGTGTCGGACAGATTGCCATTGACTACTCTAGCCAGGAAGGTACACTTTCCCTGCAGTGTGGGACATTTTGGGTACAGCTAGCTTCTTTAGGTAGGGATGGTCAGTACGCTCATGGAATTAGATGCCATATGTACTGGCCCTTCAAGCTAGCTGATTCAATATCTGCAATCCAGCACATGTCTAGGGCTATCAAAGATCACATGCTAGTCTTAGTACTAGGACACAAGAGCACATTGCTAGTCTTACACATCAGTACACAAGAGCACATCTTAGTCTTTGCATAGATGATACATGGTTTACACTGGTTATCAAAATTATCTGAGGGACTGTATATCCCATCTTTGTGACATTCTAGATATATTCTGTTAGCAACCTGCATGAGTAAGACCCCTTCAGGAATGTCACATAGCTGTCCCACATCTGTTTCAAGTGTTGATTCCCATCATGGGCATTGGAGCGCTTAGTCAGGCACATACAGCACAACCACTTCCACCTTACCATCTAGTGTGGGGGTGCATAGGGTCAGATGTGGATGTCCACAAGTGCATAACTGTACACAGGACCCTCTCTCTCACACACACACACACACACACACACACACACACACACACACACACACACACACACACACACACACACACACACACACGTGCACACACGTGCACACACACACACAGACGCGCGCGCGCACACACACACACACACACACACACACACACACACACACACACACACACACACACACACACACACACACACACACACACACACCCATACCCATGCAATCTCCTTATCCTAACCCTAACAAGCATGGGTCTATATTAGTTTTCCAAAATGTATCTTAAGCAAACATCTATCTGTTGACATGTATTCAGAGAAAATCACTTCTGCTATTGACTGAATTTTCCAAGGGAATGAAACAATTGCCCTGCAGCACAATGGAATCCACAAGAAACTAAATCAAATCCAACCAAGTGGGGGGCTTTCCTACCCACACCCCCTTACTACATATATATATATATATATATATATATATATATATATATATATATATATATATATATATATATGCACACACACACACACACACACACACACATATATATATATATATATATATATATATATATATATATATATATATATATATAAACTCTGAGATTGCACTGCAGTGTGGTAAACGGCACCGTTGTGTAGTTGGCCAGCTACTTCATTGCCTTTATAAAATACAGTGAATCACGGAAGTGCTTTTCGCTGAATACTTGTTGATGAATAGGTGTTCACTGAAAATATGTTTCAGTGAACTAATATAGACCCACAAGCACAGCTCCACTTATCCATACGTACTCATAGCTCACACTGTACCACAACACTCAGTGAGATAACAATATTGCCGGACATCAGTAATGTAAACAATCAGCTTTACCTGCTAGAATTATACTTTGTCAACAGCATGTGCACTTGAAAAAGTATATTGAAAACACTATATATATATTAATACATAGATATAGATATATGCATATAAAGGAGAAAATTGCCCAAAAAGCAAAATAGAGAATGCAGCTGGTAATGTATGAAACTCATCACTTCACATAGAAGATGGGAGTATTAGCCTATATAGATACTCTTGCTGCCTATGTGGACCAAAGTAACTTCCTAGTCAATTCTTGTCAAGGTCATGGATCAGAACTATATGGATCAGGGGCAAGTTATAATACGGGGCAACAAGAATATAAATCTTTTCTAAACTACTCTGAGTGACCAGGGCTGCCGTATCCTTTACACTATAAAAGTTAATCAAATAGGCTGATTAAAGGAATTGGCAGTCTTTGCATAAGGATGTAGATTCATGAGATCTAAAAGGAAATATATAATAAGGAAATATATCTGTAGACATGAAATTCCAAATATACTACAAAATCAAGAAAAAATTAGCTTAGCGCATGGGACAGAATAAATCAAGTGAAATGATCGAAGAGTTTCAGTAGACTTGATCCCATAGAATCAGAAAAATAAAAAGCTTGATTGCTGGAACGCCTCTTGTCCTGGTTTAAGGAGAGCCTTCTTTGAATAAAATTCCTTCATAATCGAGCTTCAAAATGGTTTGGAATGTTATAAATCAAACTTTTGCTATTGAAGTAATATATATATATATATATATATATATATATATATATATATATATATATATATATATATATATATGGATCTAGTACTTATGCTTGAATACATAAATCACCGAACTGCTATTAACCGAACACTAACCACCGAATACACAGTAAAACAAAAACATATTCCACTGATTCACTAATCACCGAAAATAACACAACGGCAGATAACTGCAGCAGAACTGAAGAGAATCCTGTAGCGTAAGCACAAAACACACATCCCCTGTACAAAGCTCAACACTCATGCTAACAAAGAAATAATAAACACAGAATTCAGTTTACAAAGGCTTTACTTATGCGTTGTAAGTTGATAACGAAGTGTAATAAGACTCCCATTCATATTTGCAAGAGTGCCGGTCGCACTATGGTGCGGTTAAGGGAGAATTTCCTTTTCCCCACTGTAGTGCGGCTTTGAAGTGAGAATATAAAAGTAGAGGGGTGTGGGGGGTGCAGGGGGGCTTGCCCCCTGCACAGAAGAAGATTTAGTGGTTTTGTTACACTTCATTATTTACAGGATTCAAGTTTTGCTGCAGTTATCTGCCGTTGTGTTATTTTTGGTGATTAGTGAGTCGGTGGAATATGTTTTCATTTTACTGTGTATTTGGCGGTTAGTGTTCGGTTAATACCAGTTCGGTAATTTATGCATTCGAGCATAAGTACTAGATCCATAGATATATATATATATATATATATATATATATATATATGTAAATCCACAGATGAATAAAATACATTATCCACGGTGGTGCAGCGGTAGCATTGTTTCCTCACAGCAAGAGGTTCTCCAATTCGATTCTCGGCTGGAGTGCAGGGAGTGCCTTCTGTGTGGAGTCTGCATGTCCTCCCCGCAGTTAAGTGGGCGTTCAAAAGACATGCGTAAATGGGTGTGCCTTTGTTGAAGGTTGAACTTTGAGCTGGCACCTCGGCGCTCGTGAAAATTTACTGCCAATCATTAGTGGACTGGAGTTCCGCTGTGGCGACCCCTAACTGGGAAAAGCCAAAAGACAACAGCATACTAATAATAAAGATCTTGAGAGCCATATATTAGGCTTTAAAACATATTTTTTATTGGGAGCAGAAAAAACAGGTGGATGAGCGCTGTGTCTTCTAATAGTCAGGAAGGTTTCCATTTTATATAGACAGAGGAATAGTTCATTAACATATTTCTTCCATATCTGAGTTTGTTAACATTCAATGATGAAAGTAAAAATAAAAATATAAACATCATAAACCATTATATTTCATTGTAGTGCTTGGCTTAAATCAAATTATCAAAAAAGAACTTGACACTTTATTTTGAATTATTTTATTTCAGCCATGTATACTGTAATTTGCAAAATCTCTTCCACATATATGCTTGCAAAATGTATGTGGGATGATACCATAATCACAGTTAAAATTTATTAAAAAGGCAGACAAAAAAACAATGTATTGGTATGTGGCCTGAAAATAGGCTCATTGATGTGAAAATGTAAAAAAGCTTTCATTAATACATTTTATTTCTATAATTTTTTAACCATATAAAGCAATTTCAGTAATTCGTACATTTCACCATGATGGGATTCATGCTTAGATGAAGGTAAACCAATAGGAAGCGATGCAGAAGCTTGAGACAGTGAATGGGAGGGCATCCACCTGTAGCAAATGGGGTTGCCAAAGCTGAAGTGGAGGGCAGATAAAGCGCCAATGAAAGTGAGTGTGCCAACCTTCTTTGACACTAGATGAAGACAACAAACCTGTCTACCTACCTCTCAACCACTTAACACAAGAAATCTGGACAATGCATAAAATAAAGGTGGTCAAACTCCCAACAACATGAACAGATTTAAATATTGCTCTTGTAAACTTAGAAATCTGCTAGAATAACAAGGTTTGTGTTAGCATGAATTTTCTGAAGAAAATGAAGTCTGAAACTCAAATTTATGGCATTATGCAGTGAGTCCAAGGGGTTGTGGATGGATGGATGGATGGATGAATAGATGGATGGATTTTGTGAATCTAATCCTCAGTGATTTGCCAGAAAAGCACAAATTTCATAAGGAAAAGACCAAAAATATGAAGCAAAAATATGTACATTCTGGGAAAATCTTGAAAGTTGAGCGGTATGCTTTAACGTTCTTCCTCATTTCCTTTTTCACCTACTGATGTTCTCTTTAACGCCATCACAGGTTCTTTCACCGTCACCTTCACTTCAGTTATCTACTCCATAGTTCTATAGTTCCCAGAGTGATAAAGTGTTTTAGTATGTCTGAGCAGTTGTTTCCTACAGATTATTTATTTGTGGATCCTCATCCTTCTATATACGTTCCTGACAAAATGTTTTTGCATTGTATTATGTACCTCAGTTTCTTTGGTCTATAATAAGAAGTGCTCATCCGCCAACTCATTTCCTTTGCATTGCTTTCCTCAGTACTCTTTCTACCAGCCCACTGTGCGTCTCCTTATGTGGTCTCCAGAATGTTGCATAGTAAGGAAATATATATAGTCTGATTACGGCCTTGTAAATCAGGGATTTTGATTATTTGGCTCTGGAGGCTATGTATTTTATAATTCTCCACAAAATAATGTTCATGGCTGCCTTTGCCCTCTTGCTCTGCCCCCAGTGGTGCTTTCCAGATGTGATTAACTCCACTAAATTATTTTCATACTCTTTTTCCAAAATGTTCACCATACCTGAGTGATAGCGAGCACTAGGGCACTAGGTTTTGTGTAGTCCTGCTTCATCATTTTGCTTTTGACTTCAGTGAACCTCAAATGCCACCTTCCTTCACATCTAGTAAAACTGTCCAAATATTTTCATATACATGATCTGCCACACTCACTGCTGTATCAATATTTGTGTCACCTACATATAACATAATTCTGTTTTTTTTTCATTCAAGTATATCTGAAACAAGCACATTGAAAACTATAGGATGTAGAAGTGGCCACTGCAGTGTTCCTCTAGTCACCTTACTTATTTGCAACCACATCCCATTTTCCATAACCCTCTGTGGCCTATCATTCAACCATAAATAAATCTGGTTCCACAATTTTGTTGTTTTTTTTTTTTTATCAAACATTGATGTTTTTCTAGTGGTGGCCTGTGCAGAACAGCACAAAAGGCCTTTGCAAACTCTGCAAAGTCTACTTTTACTAGTGCTCTGTATTACCCACTCCAGTTACCCAGTCATAAACCTGAGTCAGGTTTGCTTGGTATTTGCTTCTGGCCATATATGTATGACATTTGTCGGCATAGAAACTGATCTTTTAGGAAAATAACAGTCAATCTATTCTGTCATGATAAACAATGATAAGGGAATAAATACATAAGTAAACATATTATTTCCATTATTTTTACTGCTATTGCTGTTAGGCTAAAAGAACAAGAGTGCCCTTATTATTTCCTGCTCCAACACTTACACAATGAAACTGCTTGTTTTTTTATTTTCCACTCCTTAGGCCCTTATACATTGTCCAGTGATCTGTTGAAGCTCTCTGTCTGTGGACTTGTCAGCAACATGACCAGGTACCTAAGAACTCTGACCAGTAGCCCATCTGGTCTGTCATTCTCTCATGCATATATACCTTTTATAATACTACTGTTTCATTTGTATTTCTTTCTGTGTTTTTAAATAAGAGTATTATTTGGCTAATTTCAATTGAACATTCTTTTTCTTAATTAGAAGATTTCTTAGAAGGCAAATCAGAACTGCACATGAGCATAAAGACCAGATGAGTAAAGCCTTACCGTTTTCCATTTTGAAATAAATCACAAAACAAAAAATGTTGAATGATGTCTTATAACTACTAAAACTGTGTCATTTTAGGCATAATAATAAGGCATGCTGTAGCTGTCTTCCAACTTTTTTTCTATTTTCAGGCAATTTTCATTCAATTACGTTACCCAAGTGTGTAAATGCATAAGCTATGAATCATCAATTGCATTTGTTTACTATGAACAATACATTTTTCCAGCATTTGCATTTAGTTCATCAACCATTCTTTGCCGAATTGCTTGTTTCTTTAGTCATCATGTGAATAATAATCACATTTCTTTGCAACACTAATTTCAAACCTACTGCACCCAAGTGAGAATAACAAATTCAACATGGATCCCACTGTGGCAATGGACTATTAGCTTATGTACAGATAATTAGATTCTGCTTGAATAAATTTTCTGCACATCTGTGTGACTATTTACAGGTGCATTGCATCACGTATATTTTTAACTGTTTTGTAATACTTCATGGAGGAGATTTATGTCCTTTAGCTCTTTTCAGCATACAAAGTACTTCAATGAAAAAAAATGTATTAATGCAGAAGTTTAACTTATGTCATTACAGTTGCTCTGTGTCCATGATAACATGGAATTTCTTATCTTAATACTCTTTCCAATTAAAGTATATGCTTTGGTGACAGTGTGTTTCCTATTAAAGTATATGCCTAAGTTATATTATGTTCTACTAATGATTACGTGAGGTCACAGGTTAAGTAATTGCTTTAGTTTTAGAGATCAATGTTCACTACTGATAAGCTATACTTTGAATAATGGAAGGAGATGAACTCCAAGGGAATACATTTTGAACTACTATTGCTAAAGTAAGCATAGGCTGGTCTTTGGAAATTCCTAATTGTATTAGCACAGCTCTGTGCATAGGGTAATAAAACCCTAATTATAACCCAGATTACTCATGTTCAGTTATTAGCACATGAAACTAGAAGAGTCAGGCTGGGGTTTGGGGCATGGGGGAATTTGTGGAAGTAAGTTGCTGATGCAAGTTCATCCATCTTCAGAGAGGGGATGGATTGGTTGGGGTACTTCAGATGGCAGATAATACTGGACCAGATATGCTGAACTGCAAAACCTAGGGTATACTAATCATCTTAGGATATTAAATCATATTTTCCACCTTACCTTTAAAATCTGCAGCATCTAGTCCAAGACAACCAATTATTAGAGAGCCTACATTCTCCTTCTCAGTAGTCATCGTGGGATTACAGCTTCTGTTTTGCTCCTGGTGTGAGAAGGAGCATCGGAACATTATTTCCTGGAGACTGCTGATCATCTAACTGATTCATAGTTCCCATCTCAGACTTTGTGCTTATATTTGGCTGCTGATGAGAGAAGGAGCAGAGTACATTGATTCCTGACTGTTTCTGATTTGGCAGTAAGAGTTTGTGTTAAAACTTCCTGATTGGTCAGATTGCTATTCAGGGTCTACTTCACAATGTCAAAAGCTGACAATATCGAAGCTGATATTGTCAGTACCACAACATCGAAAGCGCAGAACATCGTGCAGGTAAACGGAAATCTCCGTAGGGGGAGATTTCCGTTTACCTCAATGTAGTGTGGTCTCGGAGATGGAATATTTAAGTAGGGGGTGCGGGGGGTGCAGTGGGTCTTGCCCCCCTGCCTATGCTAGTTAGTTTTTATTTATTTATTTTTTTTAAATGCTATTTGATGTTTTACTACATTGATCACTAGAGGTCGATCTTTAGTGATTTGATGTAGTAAGATTTCGATAACGTGATACAGACGCGCTATTCAGAGCATATACCAGGAGAAGGGTACAACAAGCCTTCAGACCCTTGCATCATTTGGGACAAGACTGTTGGTCACCAAAGAGGCTTTAGCCTGCTACTCATTTTGAGACTGGTGCTATTGTTCTTCTGTTGAGAGAAGAAGCAAAGGTGCATTGTATACCAGCAGCATAAAGCTGTAGTAAAACGAACACTACTAGTACTTTCCAAGTACTGCTTGATTTGCTGATGTTTAACCTAACTTCAGGATATCTTCCGAAATACTTCATCCACAAATCATTAGGGTCTACTTATTAGTTTGTGCTCATCTGTTTGGCAGTGCCCTGTGTGGATTCGTACAACTTGATATTTTTCCTGTAAAAGCCCTTTTGAAATTTCACCAATATCTAGTTGCACACAGGGCAACTAGTTGGCAGTGACAAGCACTGCCCCAGACTTGCAAACCAGATACTCCTGACATTACTTTTTATTCTCACTGCAACTGTTTAATCACTATAAAAGGGTTTGTTGCCATAAATATGAATTTTTCAAATATCTCTGTTACCAGCTTCAGGGATATGGGCATCCTGAAGTAAAACAGAAATTACCTTGTGTTTGCTGACAACCACTTAATTCTCAAACAAACTGATCTAGTATGTGAGAAATGTATTTACACAATGTCGTTGGAGACAGAGCTCTCACATTAAACCACTCTTAATATTAATCAGGCTGTCAGTAGTGCACAGTATTCACCCATCACACACAGTTCAATGCAGACACATAGTCCTAAATATACTGAGGCACTTACATGTACCTTCCTAAACTACAAGGATCTCCTAGACGAAGTGCACATAACAAATACCCTCAACAGCCTGGAATGCACTATTTCAAACAACAACCACATCAACACTTACAGCCAAATCACATGGAGCCTCTACTTCAAGCCCATAAGGCAAGCAACTTCAGAAAGGCATCATGGAGCTCTTAGAATATATGTCCCAGGCTGGTAAGAGCGTAGCTTTGAATAGCATTTTATTTTCATCAAGGATGATGTCAGAATACAAACAGAAGATGACTGACGTTAATAATTAGCTTAGTTCCTGAAGTAATTCTAAGGGGGTACAATATTTGTCAGCAGGGAAGGAGATGGTCAAAAGATCATGTTGCTTAGCCAGGGATGGTCTGCACCTGTCCCCTCCAGGCTGTCAAAAATTAGTGCCTTTTTTAGGCAATGCCAAACTGAAAGTACTTCCAACATAGCAAAACAAAAATAAAAAACTATGTAGGTATTACTGCTCAATGCTAGGAGTCTAAACAAAAAACCTCCACTCCCTACAAGCTCTCCTAAAGTGACTAAAAGTGGAAGTGTTTGGATTTACATAAAAAATATACCTCAAGCTTGGTCAAACAAGACAATGCACTTGAGCTCCTCCATGTTAAAATTACCACAGGCAAAATCCCATACAACTTCCTTGCAGGCAAGATGTCCCACTCTATGCTCCAGGAAATCTATAACATCTATTGAAACTTATTGGAAACACTCACCATCCAAACCAATACCATATTTGTGGCTGCCTTTAACTGACCCACCATTAACTGGGAATAATATAGGACACCATACATAATGGCACAGAGATACCTGACTTTTGTAAACACAGACTTCCTGGACCAGAATGTCAATACACCAACCAGGGGTGAAAACACACTGGATATGGTATTCAATGATATTGAACAGTGCTGTACACCCCTAAGTGCAATGTCTTCATTATTAAGGTAAGACCACAAAACGGTCTCCTTTGAAGAAAAATATACCCTGGAACCCCAGCAATCCCTGGAATATTTAGGAACTACTCTAAGACTAACTTCCTATTATGTGATAACCTGTCAAAATGTCAAGCCCTAATAAACCCTGAGAATACTGTTGCTTATAAAAAAAAACTGTTCTCAGAAACCCTGTATAAATATCTTAATAGCTGGATAGAGGGAACTTTACCCAACAGGAATAAGTACAGAACAAATTCAAAAAAACAAGCCACCCTGGTAAACATCAATAGGCTGTATAACACAAGGAAGAAAATCAGGACAAAAATTAGGAGGTGCAGCCCTCAACAGGATAAAAGCACTATCATCAGACTAAGCAAACAATTCAGAGGGCAAACAAAGTTTAACAAAGCCAAAGTTGAGGTAAATTTGCCCTCCCTGTCCAAGGACAACCACAAGGGATTCTTTAGCTATACAAAAAGCAAAAAGTACACAGGAACAGGTGAGAGGTGCGGAAGAAGAAAACTGTGCAAACAAAAAGTAAAAAACAAGTACCAAACCAACACAGTTAGGCAAAAATCTATATTTATTCAACAAAGTAAAAAGTAATGAAAATGAGCACTTTCGTAATAACACTATCGCTTCTTCAGACTAATAAACAAGTAAAAAGATATGAGTTTAAAAAGAAAGCAAAACCAATCAAATAATTTCAGTGTTGAACACCCCCTCATTCCTATGATATATGGACTTCCTAAAATACATAGGAACTTGGAGTGCCCACCCGTGAGACTCATTGTTTCAGATAAGGGTTGGAGTACAGAGCCACTATCAATTTTTGTTCAAAAAATTTACATCCACTTCTAGATGAATGTGACACAGTCCTAAAAGATACTAAGTCCTTTTTATCTAAACTGTTTGATAGCATCTACTTTGTCTCAAGATTATTTGTTTGTTATGTATGACATAGAATCACTATTTACAGTGATTCCCAATGATTGGGGAGTAGAGAATGTCAGAGCTTTTTTAAATGACAGGAGTTGTTTTACGAATGAGAAAGTGAATTTTCTCTGTACATTACCTGAGCTTGTACTTGAGAATAACATTTTCGTGTTCGAGAATGAGTTCTTCTTACAGAAGGTTGGCGTGGCTATTGGCACAGCCTGTGCAAATAGGTGCGCCAACCTTGAATTAGTGCAATGGGAGACATCCTGTCTGTTACATAACAACTTGTATGAAGAGAACATAGCCTGGTACATACATTTTGTTGATGATATGTTTTTGCTTTGGCGTGGCTCATCAGAACTGTTGAATGATTACTTACATGGCACTACAGTTTTTTTTAAGATTTACCTATAAATATTCTGCTGTATAAATGGAGTTCTTAGATGTTAAGATCAACAAAGGAAACCTTAATAATTTGTCTACTAGTGTTTACAAAAACCCTCTAGGAAGAACAACTTCCTGCCCAAAAACAGCATGCATCCAAAGCATGTCACCCAGAATGTTTTAAAAGGGCAGATCTACAGAGTAATGAGGTTGCACAATGATAATACTCAGTTGGGTTTAGCACTTAACTCTCTTAAGTGTGACTTTTTAGACAGAGGCTACAAAGAGGCAAAGATTGACTCTCAAATTAATGCTGCATGGGAAGAAAGGGAAGGGAAATGTAGAGCTTATTTTGGCAACCATACTCCACCTGATGCTCCACAAGCAACTGTAGCTGTGAGAGATAATTTCAGAGTCTCTCTACCTTACTCTAGTGACATCAATAAATATTGTGAGGTCATTAAACAGAATTGGAATATTCTACACACTATAGATGAATTGAAAGAGACTATAGACAGCATACCACACTATGGATTTAAAAATAATAAGTCCTTGAAGAAACATTTGTGCTATAAATCACAACTCTGTATCAAAGGGCCTCAGTCTACCAGGCATGGGACCTTTCCTTGTAGATCATGTTCAGCCGGTAAGTATATACTTATGGGCTCAACCTATATACATCCTCATGTTAATTTTAAAATTGAACTTGATTTTTATGCTGACTGCAGAACTCCAAATATGTTTTACTTTGCAAGCTGCCAGGTCTGTCGTGCCTTTTATATAGGCAAAACTAACAGACCACTGAAGGACAGGATCCTCAAACACTATAGGGACATTAGGAACCAGAAAGACACAAATACCTTAGCACAACACATTGGTTTGCATGACTCAGAACACACTTTTAAGTTCTTTGTACTCCAGGTCTTGGATGTTAGTATTAGAGGGGGTGATACATCTAATAAAATAGAAAGGGCTGAACAGAAATGGATCTTGCTCTTGAATGCAGAAAAACTGTGTGGTTTAAATTGCATTTTCAACATTAAACCATTCTTGAAAGCACGCCTGCTTAAGCATTAATGTTGTTTTTAAAGTCAGATTTTATTTGCATTATTTCCTTTGAATTTATAACAACTGCTGCATTGCTTGTGCGTGTACCTTTTAGTTAATTCATGAAATTTGCATATGACAGCTGATTGGTTTTGCTTTCTTTTTAAACTCATGTCTTTTTACTTGTTTATTAGTCTGAAGAAGCAATAGTGTTATCGCAAAAGCGCTCACTTTCATTACTTTTTACTTTGTTAAATAAATACAGATTTTTGCCCAGCCATGTTGGTTCGGTATTTGTTTCATTCTTTAGCTATGTCTGTAACCTCAAAGACAATACACAGTTGTATGCAGAGCTCATTGTTAATGGAACCACCTATACTGAAAGGAGTGAAGGATTTAGAGTAGAACATCTAACACAGGTTATATCACAGCATGATGGAACAATAAGTTCCCCAAGTGCCAAGAAATAGGAGGAGCAGGAGGCATCTAAAGAAAAAAATATGGAGATGGGAAAGAAAAATAGATTTAATATGGTACAACATTTATACAAAGGAGAAAGCAAAGCTAATCAATACAAAAAGAGCAGCACCAAAGATATTCAAAGAGAAATACAGACAACGGCATCTGGATATGGAAAATTTTACAATACAAAAAATAAGAAAACAAAGAGGAAAAGTAGAAAAGAGGATTAGTAATGGAAAAGATAAAGAAATAGAAATTTAGGTTATGCATTACCTGTGAAGTGAAGGATTTAGTGTAGAAATTCTAACTTTGATAACATCACAGCAAAATAGAGCAATGGATCCCCAAATTAAGGAGAAACCAGTGCAGTGGGAAACATATGATCAGTTTTCATTTGAGGATACTTTGGAGCCTTCCATAGGAAATCAGTACAAAAGTTCTGTTGGTGTTACACAGCAAGGGGAGGTACGGGAAGCTGTCACAACCCTGACACAGTCAATGTTGTGGAGTGATAGGCCAGTGAGTTCCCATACGAAAGAGCAATGGATGACACACGGTCAGCAACTGAAGAGAATGTAGCAAAGGAAGATGCTGTGGAACTTTCTTTAAAATGCCCGCAGGAAATGCAGAACAAAGACTGTGCCCTCAGTTTAGAAGAAAATGATCTAAGAGAAGAGTTGCTTGATTTACTAGAGACGGACAGACATATTAAGATCAATAAAAGAAATAGACTACAGAAAGTCAATAAAACCCCAAAAGTTAGAAGTTTGATAAAACAAATGAACACAGTAATTAGGACTGTTCATACAGATTCATGCAATATAACAGAAGTAAACAGGATATATTACTGTGCAGCTAAATTAATAGCACATAAAGTGTTACCACAAAAACACAGGTCAGTAAGGTAAAGGAAGGGGAGAAATTAAATCCCATCATGGAAGTATTGAACAGAGAAAACTATAAAGCAATTAAGACAGGAACGTCACTGTTAGAAGAGTATAGAAGAGGGAACAGAAAAACAAAAATACTCAGAAAGATAGATGTGATAAAATGCACTGTATCAGAATAGAGCAGGATCTATTGTGAGCTACTGCAAATAATAAACTAAAAATATCAAAACAGACAGAAAAATGTAGAATATGTACAGATAAATATAAAGGAAATTAACAAAATAAGGAATTTATTGATGATCCAAAAAAGTTGTATAGAGATTTGGGAAAAAAGGCAAAAGGAAGTGAAACATCACCAAAAAAGAAGAAATACATACATTTTGGAGAAATATTTATGAAGATCCTGTGAACATAACAAAAATGCTTAACGGATAGAAGAAATAAAAGAAATAATAAGAAATGTACAGGACATGACATGTGATGAAGTAATGGCTAGAGAGATTGAAACAAAGTGAAGAAAGGCTACTAAGTGGAAAATCCCAGGCCAAGATCACTACCTAATGTCTGGATAAAAGTATTAGTGCCTTACATGAAGATTTAGCCAAGAGTAAGAAATATTTGTATGTGAATCCCAAACAGACAACAACCTGGTTAACAACAGGGAAAAACAATGTGCCTACTTAACAGTGAACCTGCCATCCTAAAAAGTGTAGACCAATAACTTGCCTTCTGATGACATATAAACTATAGACTAAAATTGATGCCAACAGAGATTATAGTCAGTTACAAGAAAACTCAACCATGGAAATAGAACAAAGTGGTAACAAAAGAAAGTCATATAGAACAAAATATCATTTGTTGTTAAAGTCATAACGGAAAACTGTAAAAAGGGGAAGAACCTAAGTATGGCATGGATAGACTATAAAAACATTTGACAGTATCCCATATTCATGGATAAAAGAGTGTTTAAAAATGTATAAGATGCACCGTGCACTGATCAGTTACATTATAACAATAATGAAACAATGTCAAACCACTTTACAGTTAAGCCATAATAAAGGACAATTTATTACTCCAGGGATCAAAGGGGGTGACTCTTTGTCAATGCTGCTGTTTTGTCTTGTCCTTAAGGCATTAAGCTGTCTACTTAATAGATTAGTTCATGGTAAAATTTGGTTCCCAGAAAACAACCAAGTGTAAAGATTTCTTGCCTTCTTTTTGCAGAGGATTTAAAACTGTGTAGTTCATCAGAAGAGGAATTGAAAGCACAACTGCAAGTGATAAAACTTTATCAGATGATGAGAATGTCATTTGGTCTTGATAAATGTGCAAAAATAACCTTTAAAGCAGGAATTGTGCAGCACCAAGAAAACATCACTTTAAGACAGGAATGTGATATAAAAGAATGTGAGCAAGAGAGAGTATATAAATATTTCGGAATTGATGAAGGATGAACAATAAAACATGAACAAATGCAAATATAACTTAGGAATATTTTAGAAGACTAAAACTAAATCTGAAAACAGCATTGACATCTAGGAACGAAGTCCAGGCTATAAGCCTATTTGCTCTTCCTGTCCTAACTTACAGTTTTGGAGTCAGTGACTGGCCCCAAAAGGTGTTGGATAAGTTGGACAGGAAAACAAGAAGGATGTTTTATGCTCATCAAATAATTCATAAAAGTCAGTGTATGCCAAGACTATATATACCCTATTCTAAATGAGGTATGGGCCTTCTCGAAATTGATTAAATGTATAGATCTGCAATCGAGGAACTGCATACATATCTGCTGACCTCGCAAGACCCAAACACAGTGACATTTTTGAAACATGAGGAGAATACATCTAAGATGACTTCCCTGCTTAGTTTAGCAGAAGGATATCAGTGTCAAGTGGGAAAAGAAATCAAACCAGAAGGAGATAAAAATCAGGCAGTGACTGAATGTGCCAAAAAAGCAAAAAAAAAACAAAAGAAAGCGTATAAGGTGAAGGAGCAGATAAGAAGACAAGAAATATGGAAAATGCATAAACACAGTTACAAGTATATAAAACTCTTCAAACAACTTCATATTGATCAGGATCTAGCACAGCAATGGTTAAGGAGAGGTGAATTTAAACCAAAAGGTGAAAGGTTGATATTAGCAGCCCAAGATAGTGGACTAAGTGCACATTGGTTTACAAAGTCCATTGAACATGTGGGAGAAACAGACAAATGTAGGTTTTGTAAAACAGCATTGGAGCAGTTGTACACCTTGCTGCTAGTTGTGACATACTAATGGCAGAAGGACTGTATACTGAAAGGCATAATAATGTGGCAAGACTGTTGCACTAGGGATTGTGCAAAGAGTATAATATTGAAGCAATTGAAAAACACTGGAGGCATGAGCCACAAAGCATCATAGAAAATGATGATGTTTATATCACATGGGATCAACCATTACCAAAAGTTCAAAAGATAGATCTCAGAAAAACAGATATAGTAGTCTGGGAAAAGAAGACAAAAGTAGCATTCATCATTGAAATTGCTACACCAGGTTACTACAGCATCCAATGTACAGAGAGAGACACAGAGTCATAAAATACCAGGATTTGCAGGCAGAAATGAAGGCAATGTGACAGAAGGATAACCAGACAGTTCCACTAGTAGTAGAATAAATAGGTCTTATAAAAATAATTTACAATCATGCATAGATATTTTACTGATACGTGTAACTCCATATCAATCCAGAAGAAGTCATTACTGGCCACATTGCGGGTGATGAGAAGAGGACTTCTGCCTAACATGAAAGATCAAAACAATACTAATTTCATGAACTTTAATCATACTTTGACTTAGGAATAGGGTCCATTCCCTTCATGGAATTAGAAACACAAAACACTTGGAGAAATTAAAAAAGCGAGAAAAGCCAGAAGATATATCAAACCTACTGGCCAACAAATTCAGCTCCAGCATCACCCCTGTCTTCTCCTCAAACTCCCTCAGGAAATACAATCAAATATCACTCCCCCTACTATCACTAGGGAACAGGTCTTTAATGTTTTCTCTAAGCCATAGAATAGTGTATCAATGGGCCCAGACAATATTGCAGGATCTACTGTAAATAGCATGAAACATGACCTATCGGGTCCCCTGGAATTGCTATTTAACTGTAGCCTCCAAAGACATTTTATGCCTCATGAATGGAGAACAGCAATAGTTATCCCTCTGCACAAAGCTGGGCCATCTACAGACCCTGAAAACTATAGACCCATAAGTCTCACTTGTCTCATATGCAAAGCCATGGAAACAATTATCATGGAAATGATCATTAATGACATAGGAAACCTCTAGACACTGGATCCAACCCAATTTGATTTTGCCAAGGGCAGGTCATGTTTACTCAACCTGGTGGACTTCTTTGAAAAGGTCACCAAAGCAACGGATGATGGCAAAATGATTCACACTGCTTACCTTGACCTGGACAAGGTATTTGACATAATATCTCACTTGGGCATTGTTGACAAACTTAAGATAGCTATAAAGCCTTATATCACCCCATGGATAGCCAGCTGACTTGCAGACAGAACCCAGGAAGTTAGAATTGAGGATTTCCCCTCTACAAAGAGGTCAGTCACTAGAGGAATCCTTCAGGGATCATTCCTGGGACTGCTCCTTTTTGGCATTTAATTCTTTGAAGTCAAGGTCAGTGTCAATAGCTTCTGGCAGACTAAATGTGCAGATGAATGCAAATTAGGAGATGTCATAGAATCCACCACTGGCACAAATGCTCTCCAGGAATGGCTGACACAGACAAATAACTGGTGTCAGAGCCATGGACTAAAATTAATTGTTAAGAAATGCATAACAGTACCCTTTAGTAAACCCTCTACCCCTGGTAACTATCATATTAGCAACACACCCCTAAGAGTTGACCCAGTAGTCAGGGATTTGAGGACACACATAGTAATCTAGTTTTTACCATCATGTGTCTGCAGCAGTGAGGAAATCAGTGTATGTTGTGCAACTTATAAACAAAGGTAGGGCTTCAAAGTTTCAAGGAGGTCATTGTTCCACTGTATTTGACATTCATCAGATATATCATTGAGTACAGTGCACCCTTTGGTACATACCTAACCAAGCACATCCAACAACTGGAATACCCACAGAGGTTATTCACTAAAAGAATACATGGCATAAGTAACATGTCTTATGCAGGCCTCTTCAAGGCTCTATACCTGTATTCTGTCTCCTCTAGACTGTCTGGGGAGAGATATATGCCTGACATACAAGGTATTGTCAGACCCCACCTCTGCTCATAATGGTGATGGAATACATTAGCAAACAGGTCAGAGGGGACAGATCAACAAAGTTGCTGTATGCAGATGATGTGGCATTACAGGCAGACTCTGAGGAAGAACTTCAGCAAAGTATAGAGCAATGGAGTGCAAAACTGAAGGCACATGGGATGAAACTAAGCACAGATAAGACAGTAGTAATTGCAGCAAACTGAGCAAATCAGAAGAAGATTGAGATAGAAGGGAATAACCAGTATATAGCTTCAAGTATCTGGGAGGGGTGGTTGACGAGAAGGGACGTCTGAATGAAGAGGTCTAGTTAGAATCAGAGGGGCTACAGGCAACTGGCATAGAGCGTCAGGTTTAGTCTATGACAGAAGAATACCAAAGAAGCTGAAAGGTAAGGTGTACAAGACAGTGGTGTGGCCAGTGCTACTGTATGGTACAGAAACCTTGACAGAAAAGGCAGAGCAGATGAAGAAGCTAGAGGTGATGGAAATGAAGTGCCTTAGAAGGATGTTCGGATTCATTCTGTGGGACAGATGAAGAAATAATGACATAAAAGCAGAAACCAAAGTAGCTCCAATTGCAGAAAAGATCAAATAGAATAGAGTACAATGGTTTGGACACATGCAGAAAAGCAGAAGACAATCTGTTGAAGAAGATTTGGGACAGACAGAAAGAAGGTAAGAGGAAACGAGGCCATCAAGCAAAGAGGTGGGTAGATTGTGTGAAAGAAGATCTGCGACAGTTAGGAATGAGTGTCAAAGAAGGCAGAGGTGTGGCATTGAATTAAGAGATTAGGGAGTCTGTTCAAGATGTAGAAAATGGAAAAAGGGGGAGTGATGGTGATGATGATGATGATGATGATGATGATGATGAAGAATACATTATGTTACTCTTGTGTCTGAGGTACATGTAAAAAGTTTTGCTCTGCATTATCCAGATCTGATTGTAACTTACATTTTAATGATGACAGCTTCATCATGAACATAGATAGAAAACAACTCTGGTGTCTTACTTATATCTTTAGATGTCTCTGTTGAACGCATGCTTTATGACCATGCTTTGTAGATTCTAGGCCCACCAAAAACAAACATCTGATGTTCTTCATATTTTCAGTGCTGCAGTAGCCTTAGCTATATGGGTTATATCCTGCCAAGAAGATAAGAGTCAAGAAGTTCAAGCTTAGCTGACTAAAAGACAAGTTTGGACAGAAAGCCCTTCAGAGCTTTACTGCTGCTGAAGAGTATTCTCCCGTGAGGCTTTTCAGGATTGACACTCAGCTTGTGTTTTTATTTCCTGGGTAGATAAGTTCCCTTTAGGGGAAAAAAACTCCCATTTTCTTAAATTTTGTTGATGTCTTATTACTTTCCTCTTCAAAAAAATTATTTTAAAACTTAAGAGTTATTATTTAATGCTCTGTCTCAAGACTGTAACATTCTTTTAAAATGAGCCCTCTTTTCTTTCTGTCAGTTTAAAAGTAGTGTATACTAACTGAAAATGTATTTTCTGTGGAAAAAAATGTTCATTTTTTTCCATTGTGGGGCTGCCATATTGTTTTAAAATGCTATTTTACTGTCTTTGTTTGGTTAAAAAGGTAACTTTTGTGGACTTGAAGGTTTTCTAGTTTGTGACAACAACATAACCAGTACCCATTCAGCGCTAGTTGTTCTCTGTTTTTACAATATTGGTGTAAATTACTATCCTATGACCTTACTTATTTCTCTATCAAGGTTAATTTATCAATCATTTCAGCATGTCTACCATGTGCCCCCTTCTTTCAATGCAGTCTCATGTCAAAATGTTTTTGAACAGGATTTTGCATAAGAGTTCTCCTAGAAAACCAGTGGCCTCTCCTTGGGATCTTAATTTTGTTTTAGAGAAGCTTACTGCATTTCAACCAGCTAATCTGGCAGACTTGAAGTTCTTAACACGGAAAATGTTTTACTAATTACTATGACCAATGAAAGATGGGTGTTTGAGTTACAAGCTCTTTTGGTGAGTCAACCCTATCTCATTTTCCAGAAGGATATGGGTTCTTTGAGAACTAATCCTTTTTTATGCCTAAAGTGGTATCCAAGTTTAATTTAAGCCAAAGTATCCATCTCCATATTTTTTTCCTGAACCCAAAAATTAGAGAGAAAGGATACGGCACATGTTGGATGTCCACAGAAAATGCAGGTACTATTTTGACAGAACTAAATCTTTTAGATGTTCAGATCAGTTGTTCATATCTTGTGAAGGTAAGAAGAAGGAACTACCTGTGTCAAAACAAACTATTTCCAAATGGTTTTCTATGGCTATTATTACCTTTTGTTATAATGACTACAAAACATCTATTCCAGGCAGGGTCAAGGCCCATTGCCAAGGCTATAACCCATATAGATAAGGCTACTGCAGAAGTGATGATTTGAGCATGTGCTGTTATGGTAAGTTCAACTTACACAACTGTACTTTTACTGGGGATAAGTAAGCAAGTTGATGTAACACAAGATCTCCTCTGTTTAATGCAGGCCATACATTAGATTTAAAGCACATTGCTTTTCATTCAGGTTCACATTTTATAACCAAACTGCACACTTTGATTGCAGCTTCAGTACCATACATTGGTGATTTATTTTTATATCCCAGTTTTTTGTAACTTTTTTTTACTCATTTACAGATTTTCCAGCTTTTTCAATCACATCCTATATTTATTTTTTTTCTGAAATATGAAAAGTTGTGTATGTAGTAGCAATACATATAGGCATTTTATAATCTTACCTACATGTTTATATGTATACAATAATTTATAGTTCTGCAACAACAAACTTTATTTGCATTAAGTTTCGTGTACACATAAGAATTAACCTGTGAAATAAACCAGTTTATTGCATTTTACAAATAATGCCTGATATATATGTTTATTTGTTTTTATCCTCTGAGATTTTCTTATAATTTGTGTACATAACTCAGAATGGCCATATACAACAGAACCATAGGATAGATTTTCATGAGTATGTCTGTTTTCACTGGGACCAATGTTATAGTCTGTTAAGTTTTGACTTAATGGTTTCAGAAAATAAAATTGTCATGGACTATTTGATATCATTCACAAATCAAGGTTCAAAAATGAACAGAGATATGCTACTTTGGCATCAATGCCTCCCTCTCTCTCTCTCTCTCTCTCTCTCTCACTCTCTCTGTGTCTCTCTCTGTTTATCTGATAATACTGACTGTCATTGTAACATTATCTAAATAAAATTTTGGAAACCATTTGAAATGTTGGGAGTTGAGTGAGTCCGAAAATGTGGAGACTGAATGGCTGAAAGACCAGACTTGCATATACCAAGTCTGAAATGACATTTCTTGGAATGTTCCCTTTTCTCTGTGGTATAGCCATCTCAGAGTGGGTATATAAAAGTTTGGGGGGGGGGTGGAGTGCAGGGGGGCTTGCCTTCCAGCAAAAAAAAGTTTTAAGGATCCAGTTTTCTAAGTTCAAGTACAGATTTGGTGGAGGAATTTGTGTTCAGTCCTAGGTGCGTGCAAGCTTTTAAGTGAGTTGCCACTATAGTTACTTTTTCTCAGGTATAGATAATGTTTTATTCATCAAGTGAGCCAGCTGCTACTTTCCCCACTATGTGAAACACAAATTTCTCAAACATTCTGCAGTGTAGAGCATGTCTGAATAATGGAGTATTAAGATCTTTTGGTCAGACATCTGATAAGTATTTAGTAACCCTTATCTTTAGGGCACTGATAGTCTTGCCCATGTAGAATGTTCTACATGCTGTACAGCTGGCCTTTAAACTACAAACTTGCTTTTGCAGTCATCTATCCCTCTGTGTTGTAATATCTGCTGTTTACTTTACTCATAAAGTCATAGCACGTGCATCCTGGAGACATGCAGGGAAAGGTGTCAGCATTTGCCAGCAGGTTTTCACCAGAGTGGCAAATTCACCTAAAAGCTTACTGGCACCCAGGACTGAACACAAACTGCTTCATCAAATCTATACTTGAACATAGAAAATTGGATCATGATAGTCTTTACTGACAGTTAGATACTATATATTTTTTTAAGTTCCTTCATTGTATATTTAATTAGCAAATTAACATTTTATTCACACCAGTTGACTACTATAGAACCATGTAGGAAAAAAATTAGGTAAGTTAACATCATGGGCTTACAAGCACTTCTATGTTTATATGCAATGCTGCCTTCAAAAATAGAGTTCTCTTATTTCAAATTCCAGTGCATTTGTCAGGAGTAGTATTACTATTAAGCATAAGTGTAAAAACTTTCCCACATTTAGTTGTACAAGATTTTAATACAGATTTGCATACACTCATTGTTTAATGTTGCTAAATCTGTTGATTTTTTTTTTTGGTCTGGTATTCAAGGTTGTCATATGCACATATTTATGATTTAGGGGGGTAACCATATGAATGTACTTAATGATATTGTACTGTTCTACAATGATCTGATGACGCCTCGCCTTGGTAGATAAGAAAAAGCACTTTAGTCTCAAATTTATTGTTTTGTTCTCTTTCATTACTTGCACCAGTTTCAATAACAACATTAAACTGGTGATGTTTTCCAAGACAAAAATGTACCTTTTACTTCATGTCAGCATAGTCATCCTACCATAACTGTATCTCTAAATGTATGTAATAAACCTCCCTAGCCTCAGTTTATCTGGCCTGTGGTAATGCTGGCTTCTTGCCCTGATTAGGTTCACCACTTCCTATTAATTAGCCTTAGCTTCACACATTTAAAGTCTCTTTTCAACAAAGATTCACACATTTGTGATATCCCTCCCAACATATACTCAGCTCGTGATACTTTACAACCAGCAACATCTGCACTGTTTTAGCATGTAAGAGTATTGGCAGTGGACCTATCTTTATATTATACCCAATGTTCTTGTGTACTGTATTGACAATCTAATTATTTTCTACTTGTTTCAAATCTAGACGGATTAATATTTTGAATATACTTAATGATTAAGTAAATTCAGTATACTATAAAGGCCTAGGCAGTCTGCATAGTTGCATATGTTTCTACTCTCCCTAGACATCTCTGAAAAGTTTTTTTTCAACAGGCACTGATACAAGACTCTTATTGCAGGCTCACTGATTCCCATGGTGGGAAGTATACTTTGCTGTAAGACACAGCAACTACTATGGCAAGTAGGACTTGAGACACGTTACTGACAACCTCTGATAACGTACCTGTTTTGACAGCATTTAGATGGAACAAACTGAAGTAGAAGTCAGTTATCTCTTTCCTTATTTAACCCTGATTGGTTCACTGTCTTAGAATACTGCTCTTTATCTTAGACCTAGAGCCCTTTCTTTTTTCTCAACACACTTATAATTGATACATCACTAGACAGTTGAATTTATCCTGTCGTGGAAAGGGTGGTATTTTTTAGGACTTGTTACCCCAACTTAACATGACAGACAGCATCTACTTATCACATCACAGATACAGTGAGGTACTAATAGCTATACAAAATAAGGAACAAGATTTATATAAACTGTTTGTATTAATTAAGCCCTAGCCACATAGGACAGGAATACAGCACATAAGCTATAGACTATTAGCTATCAATAGGAGAAAATATACAGTACAGGTATGAAAGAAGAAACTCATCCTATTGTAGCTTGGAGGAATAGCCTATGACATGCATTTATGACCCCAACTCAATTTATTTAACAGTGAGCTTTATGTTAAAGCAGATAAATACTGCATGTCATGTAAACTGGATTTTGATCTGATGAAGCTCATTTAAGGGTGAAAGTGCTCATTTATTTGTTTTTCAATAAAAAAGTTTACTTACTTAATCTGAAGTCTCACTGAGCTTATCTTCAGAGATGGTTCATTTACCTGATTGTTTTAGGATTCTCAGCCAACAGCACCAGTTCTCCCTGTGGTTTATTGTTTTCCTTATGGGAGGGAAACATCTTGCTCTCCTAAGACTTGAAAACTGTTGTGTCTCAATATATATATATATATATATATATATATATATATATATATATAAAACATATTAATTTCTGCAAAGTGACATATACAGCCATATCACCAACGTAATAGTAGCTAAGAAAAAAATGGTCTGGGACATGTGTAGGGAACATAAGTAAAGCACACAAATTAGGAAAAAGTGTGATAGAAAAGCAGATTGAGGGTGAGGGTTAAAAAGAGGGCCACACAGAGGGATGAGTAAATAGGAAGGACTGAGGAAGAGTCACAGAGTCATCTGTAATATTTTTCCCTGGGAATAGACCACTTTTTTTAATTTTTTGAGATAAGAACAATTGGAAAATTATTGGGAAAAAAAGAGAGGAAAAGGATGGGTAAAAAACATATAACAAATACATACCACAGGAGATATAAAGGTGGTAAAGGCAATATGGGCAGATAAGGTACACATTCAACACACATATGGACTGTACAGCATGGGTCAAAGAAAGTGAATGAAAAGGGTAGGGGATGAAAACTAGCCATGGTTCACCACAATAATACATTATGCGCATGTACAAAAAGTAGTGTTGTGATGTCACAAATTGTGTGACAGTCATATAAAAACGAGTAGGAGTGATGGTGGGAATTTGACAAGGAGCACTAACTGGGAAAAGTCGACATTGCAGTACACAGCAAAACAACACACATCACCACTTGGTAGGCTGTCAGCAGTGTAAGTGTAACCCACCCAACCACAAGGCAAACTATATCCACAAATAGACATGTAGGATTTTACAAGCTGAGGTCAGAATATAACCCCCAACATTGCATTCAAGAGGGAATATCTATGCGCAAACCCAAGTAAAAGTACTGCAGCAAGTATGAAAAAGTATTTATAATGGCCAAATAAGCAAAATAATCCCACAGCTGATCAGTAGACCTAAGATGCAGATGTCCTGGGGGCATTACATACCAGGGACAACACAGATGGTGGTCCTATATGCAGGCATCTATACCATGCAACTGTAACATCTAAAATGCTTGGTAAGTACACCTCAAACAATGACATACAATGCTGTGTTGCCATGCATATGGTCATGGTGATGTGGATACAGTGAAAATATCAAAGAAGTATGACATTTGAACAGGAGCAAGGCTGTTCAGTAAGAATTAGGCAAGAATGATGACAATTATGTTACAAGAATACATGTCATATCAGTCAAGAAAGTCTACAAATAGAAGACTCACAATTTCCAACATAGTGTGGCTGTGAGTTGGAAGTGAGTGGAAGCTTATTATGATGGCTGAAGTGTTCTACCAGCTCATTACACCGACAGGCCAATGAAGCTGTTATACACAAAGGTGCACATAAACAAATACACATTATTGTGCACATATGACATGCATATGTGTACCACCTAGCCAAAAGCTGTAAGAGGAATGGAATGCAGTCATGTTATAACAATAGAAATAATGCACAACCCTTTTGAAAATGCTGTCACAAGCATACACAGGAAAAGCATGTTAGAGTCAAACTCTCAAATACGCATGTGTTCCTAACACAATATGGTATGCAAGCACTGCAGAAAAGAATATGCATGCAGCAAGGTGAAGTCTCATATGTGTGCAATATTCACATGGGATAGGATGCAACTGACATAAACAACACAGTCATGTACAACAGGAAACCTGCATGTAGAACAAGTACACACAAATCTCAGTGACTGCTATGATATACCTATATGTACTGTCAAGCAATCCAATGACAACAGGTGACACACTCACAAAAAGATGTAATTTGTAAAAGGTAAATGTGCATGACTAGAAAACATGTCAGGTGCAAATGCCTGTAGCACACCACAAGGTGAAGTAAGACCCATTTATATGTCAGAGTAACAGAAGCCTGCAGGGGAAAGGCTGCAAAATAACAGCCATGTGAAACACTGCAGGAATGCTATGTAGAATGTGCCATGCAGAGCAATGTAAACAGATGCTACTGGCACCAAAGTGTACTTAGAGTGGTCAAAATGAGAAAAATGCACAAGACAGTGGTCTTGCACCATACAAAATGAGGCTGATCAGGACTGTGATACAGTTCACTTACTCTGACATATGAAAGGGTAACAACATTACACAAAAATCACTCTGCATGATATGATATAGACCCATATAATGTCACATTGCACTATGACTGAGCTACCCAAGGTACACATGCTAAGGGTATGCACCAAACCAACATATGTACTGAGCAATAAATTGGACACAAAGGACTAATGCTCAGAAGTGACATGGACAAATTACACATGAGAGTGAGCTACATAAAATTAAGATTGTGATGCCAGTCCTTCTGTGGCAAACACTGTATAAATATTCACAATGCCGGCATGGCACAAAATATATATGAAATGTAGACAACTATGTCATTCATATGCAGATGCCATCACAGGAGAATGGCTTCACACTGGGATACACTGGTATTAATGTTAACAGTTTTAATGGCCCCACATGTCATTTGCCGTCACCAGTAAATGTAGCCACATGAGCAATCCCTCAGTATGTCAGCTTTGTGGTTAATGACAGACTGCAATTTATAGTTCTTCTAACAAGGTCTAACACAAACATGCATGCAATGGAAAAAAATGGTTTACATTAAGTGGACTAGGTGGGTTGCATATAGTGCTTAGGGCTGCCTGAGCCTTATGTCTGTAACAATGCTGTCACAAATGACAGCAATGCATGTCCTTGTAACAGAATGGATACAATTTAATTGGCATGCATGACAATGTAATGTAAAATGACATGATCATATAAGAGCCAGGATGTGAAGTGTTCATCACAAAGCAGACAGTAAAAGCATGATCGTAATATAGCTATAGCTGCGCAGATACTGTATGTGCATATAAATGAAACAACCCTTAATAACAGAGACATCAAGGTGGCAGCATGACATGAAAGGAAGATGCAGACAAAACATATGGTCCAGTGGCCCCAGGTTGATTGGGTAAAAACATCACAAATGATCTCTCATGTGATCTTCCAGAAGAAGTAATGCATAACCTGTGTCATGTCCTGAAAGAAGATGCCTATCATGTCCTGCATCTATGTCCAGAAGCCATCACAGATCTGGTCAATTACATCATCTGGAAAATGTCCTGGAGGTCATTATCATTGCTCAGCCGCAGATGGTCCAGGTATGTCATCATCATTGACATCTTTCTGCTGTCCTGTTTGGTATGTGGAGTCAGAATCTGGCGGCTGAGGTCAAGCTTAGTTATGTCATCTGTGGATGGGAAGGCTGGTCTGGGTCCCGGACTCTGTAGCATGACAGTAAGTTAAATCACTCAGGTTATATTAACACATTAAGACACAGCTAGATAATATTGCAATATATGCTAATATACCAGGTTTCACATTTGTACAGTATTGCATTACCCATACATGGATCATGCACACCTTTTGAACTGCATCCCCTCTGTAACTGTGATGTAACAACATTAACTATATGCAACTCTAACAATAGGGGTGCTATCTATATTATATATATATATATATATATATATATATATATATATATATATATATATATATATATCATAATTGGTAGGGGTTGCTTCTTTGCCAAAGGGGATAATGAGTTTTTTTTGTTGCATTCAGTTTTAATCCGTGATTTTTTCACCAATCGTTTGTCTGAGTCAGTTACTTCTGTAATATGTTTTCATCATTGGAGGTCTCAATGATTGTGCCTAATCATCTGCAAACTGGGTAAGACATTGGCTGTCTACTTTTGCCTGGACCTCAGAAAAATAGACTCCAAATAGTAGAGGGCCCAGCACAGATCCTTATGGTACCCCAAAGGTAACTGATCTATTGGTGGAAGTGGGTTCTCCAACTTTGTCAGTGTGGGTTCTGTCAGTGAGCCAGTTGGCTACCCATCTAGTGATATATGGGTTAATCGCCAGCTGGGAGAGTTTCTCAATGAATCCTGAGTGGGGGATCATGTCAAAAGCCTTAGCTAAAACAAGATTGGTGGTATGTACTGTTTTGCTTTCATCCTGGGCTTTGGTGACATTCTCAAAGAAGTCCAGCAGGTTTAATAAGCAAAATCTACTCTTGATGAAACCAAACTGGGTCAGATCAAGTGTTTAAAGGCTGCCTGTGTTCTTGATGATGAGGTCCATGATGATTCTTCAAACAAATAAATATAAGAAGAGTGTATAGGATGAAACAAGGCAGTTGAATCATCAAGGAACTTTATTGTAGTTAAGCTCTTTCACACCCTTTCCAAAGTGCTTCATCAGACCATTTAAAAGCTTCAAGCTTTGCACATATAAAGCAAAGGAAATTATCAGATCATTACCTAATGCTAATGTACGTACCCCTTCAACATATTTATCTGCAGGACCACTTAGGTAGTTTTGCTATTTTTATTTATGTTATGTATACATTTTTATTCTTCATATATATTTTTTGCTTTATTTTAGTTTTGGTTAATTGTCATTTGCCTTTTTATGATTCTTGTTTGTGATTGGTTTAGCTAATGATGTGACAATTGCTTTTGCTTTATATGTGCAAAGCTTGTAGCTTTTAAATGGTCTGATAAAGCACCTTGGAAAGGGTGTGAAAGCGCTTATCTACTATAAAGTTCCTTGATGATTTAACTGCCCTGTTTCGTCCTATACACTCTTTTTATAGTTATTTTTATATGCATTTGCTTGTGGAATCTACTTGGTGTTTTAGGACATTTATCCAGTGAGTGGTACTGTTTTACTTATTTCATTACCATGATGATTCTTTCTATGGCTTTGCAGATAAGGCTGGTTAGGATTTTGGGTTGATAGTTTCCTGGGTTGGTTGATGGATCCCTTTGAGTAAGGGGATTACTGTTGCTGTTCTCCACTGTCAGAACAAAGCCAGTGCTCAGGCTATAGTTAAAAAGAGTGCCAATTGGTATTGTTAGGTTTTGTTTTAGATTGTTTAGTAGATAAGCTGGAATGCTATCTGGTCCCATAGAGGCTGTGTTTTCTGCCTTTGAGAGTGATTGTATGACCTGTTCCTTGGAGACACTCGGTAATGGACTGGTGTGAGGAATGCTTTTGGGTATGGCTGGTAAGGACAGGGGGTGAAGTTATTGTCAAATATGTCAGTTAGCAGGTTGATAATTTCCTCAGGTTCAGTTTGAGTGGTACCGTGCACTATAAGTTTGGCACACAGCTGGGCATTCCCTTTTAGGTTTTGGATGTAGCTAAATAATGCCTTATGGTTGTCTTTAGCTAGGGATGCTAATTTAGTCTTATAACTAGCCTTAGAGGACTTTACAAGATATCTTCAAGCTATGGGGGGGTATTTTTCCTCTGCTTAGTAAGCTCCATCTTGGTTTTAGATATCATTTTTTTTCTTTTGTTATATAACTTATTTACACTTACAGTCCACCAGAATGGCTTGTTTTTTGGGAGGACCTGGTTTTAGTGCTCTCAGGTACAGCTGAGTCAATACATTTGTTTAAGTGACTATATAGGGCATGTATGTACTCTTCTGCATAGGAGTCATTGTTGGCTGTGTTAGCAAGAGCTTTGAAATGTTTACACCATTGCTTAGTAGCCTATAGTCTGCTTTGGAGAAAATTTTCAGGTTTTTGCCTCTGTGGGGGTGTTAGGTCTGATCTTACTTCAAATGGGACTGATTTATGGTCTGATCTTACCCAGGAGGGCAGTACACAGGAGGTAGTGCAGTGCCCCCCATGTTGGTGAGCACTAGGTCTAGGACATTTGACCCCTTGTGTGGGTTCAGACTAACTGTTCCAGGGCATTTGAATAAACAAAATCTAGGAATTTCAGAGCAATTATGTTTGTGCTCATACAAGTCACCCAATCAGTGGAAGAATAGCTAAAATCTCCAATGACCAAGGGGTTTATCTGTATGCTGAGCAACTCTAGCAAATCCAGGTAGGGAGTAGGCTTCTCCTGGTTCATGGTGGGGGACCTGTAGCTAGTGATGATGGGTAGGGTATTTTGCATATAGTTATTTGGACCTGGAGTAGCTCAAAAGAGTCGTACTGTTTTTACCAGTCTCAAGGTGTATTTGGATTTAATGAAGATGGACACACCTTTGACTTTGTTTCCTTCACAATTGTTTTGAGGGCTGAATGTGTGAAAAACTTTGTAGCCTTGCACAGCCAAGGTGTTCTCTGATGCCAAAAACCAAGTCTCAATGACTGCACAGATGTCAGCCTCTTCCAAGTGAGGAGTGCTTCCATTGAGTGCAGTCTACTGTTTAGGCTCATAGCATTAAGCAGCATGACCTTCAGTTTGTCTCTAGTGGATTTCTTTATGTCAGAAGTTTTGTTGTTTAGCATTGCTTAAAAAAGGTACTATAGGGTAGACAATTGTCTTTGCCAGGATCTGAAATCCTTGAGGAGACAGGTGAAGGCCATTTCTGGCAAAGTAGAGTGGTCTGTCAACTATGTCTACCCAGGCTGTCAGATACTGGATCCCCCTGAAGTGACCCCAGAAGCTATGCCAATTATTCAAATCAATCATTTTTTTGTCTGTATTGCAGCATCATCCTAGGAGAAGTTAAAATGCTGCCTAGGGTAAGGGACTTACCTACCTGGGACACATAATCTGAGAGTTCAGTCATGACTCTCTTCATGTAGTCCAGAGACGTAAGTCTCAAATCATTCACTCCAACATGTACTATGACAGAATCATAACTGTAATTGTTGCTGACTGACTTTAATGTATGCATGATTTGATAGATCCTGGCACCTGACAGGCAGCTGACAATGACCTTCTCCTTGTCCTACCTCATTAGGGGGGGGGGGGCATCTCTGTGTCTAACTACTGACTCACCTATGACTAGGACATTAGGTTTTGAGGTGTTTTCCCTTAGAGGCTTAATTGTTGAGACACTGATATGTGTGTTGCTATGTGCAGTGGTAGATTCTGTTTGTGTACAAGTATGCATAGGTTGTTTGCACTTGGGAGGTCTCTGGTCTTTTGGTAGGCTCTTAGTGAGTACCTCCACGTATGTGTATTTATGTGTCTTGACCTTATCTTGTGTAAGTGGAAAGTTGTGTGTGCTGACAACCTGTTTGATGTCTTGCCTATTGTTATGTGGGAGGACTAATTCTAGTTTCATGGTATAGTTACATCGCTCACATACTGTACTTGTTTGATTTAAGAGCAAGTAGTTGTCAGTATACATGAAGCAGTTGCTACATTGCCTCAGTATGCCCATGTCAATCAGGCTGGCTGGAGAAAGTTGAGAATCTGACTATCCGTAGTAGCAGGTAATTCTTCAGTACTAATTTCTGAGAGGTCAAATTAGATCAGCTATTGCTCTGGGATTAACAAGTGGGCTTATTCAACAGAACATCAGGGGTGGAAAGTGAGGCAACACTGCTCAGTGCTCAGCTGAGCTGCCTGCAGTGTCCACAGAGCAGCAGGGAACCTGGGGGGAGGGGGGGTTACTGACTGGTATCTAGGGAAAAAATAATTTCTAGGCATTTGTGTAAACCGCTACCTACTGTTGTGCAGTGTGTAGCTACATGCAAATGTATGGCTTATATACAGTTGAAACTAACAGTTTTAAACTAGCCTGGCAATATGAAATCACACAATAATCCTTCATCCAGCAATCCACAGCTCAGACAAGGCGGCAGCCAGATTTGAGTTCAAGTGTATGAAAAAACAGGATAGATTTAATAAGTCTGGATCTAATCTGTGCTAACTAAATGATATTTCAGTGCAAAACAAGTACAGGTAATAAGCAGGCAAAACAATAAACAGTCAAACAGACACAAGTTAATGCAGTAAAACAATAAAATATAGAAGAAAAATGCAGATTAAACTAAAAACTTAAACAGAAACACTGTGGATCTATGGCTAAGGATGCCAAATGCAGAGCAAATGCAAGGCTTATAAACAGTCAAAATTAAACAGTTTTAAAATAGTCTGCCAATAGGTAGTCATGCAATGATCCTTCTTCCAGTAATCCCCATCTCAGACAAGGCTATATCTACACTCTTCTGCCACAAAGGTGCAGGGGAGCCCTTCTTAATGTAAGATGTCCAGATTGAATTCAAGTGTATGCAAAGCAGGATAGATTCAGCAATTCTAGATCTAGTCTTTGCTAACTTAGCAATATTTCAGGGCAAAACAAGTGCAGGTAATATGCTGGCACAAACATCAAACAGTCAAAAAGCACAAATGAATGCAGTAAAACAATATAAAATACAAATGAAAAAGTGTAGTTCAAACTAAAAATAAGCTTAATTTTTTTTTTCTTAGCTTTGGATGACTTGAATTTAAGCAGAAACATTCTGGACCTCTGGCTAAGGATGATAAATGCACAGCAGCTTTGGTTAATTGAGCCAAAAACTGAGCAAATGCGAAGCTTATATACAGGTGAAATTAAACAGTTATAAACTAGTCTGCCAATAGGAAATCACACAATGATCCTTCCTCCAGCATTCCACATCTCAGACAAGGCTATATCCATGCCCTTCTGCCACAAGAGAGCAGGGGAGCCATTCTTCATGTAAGATGGCTGAATTTGAGTTTAAGTGTATGAAAAACAGGCTAGATTCAGCATGTCTGGATCTAGTCTATGCTAACTTAGAAATATTTCAGTGCAAAACAAGTGCAGGTAATAAGCAGACACAAACAGTAAAAGTAGTCAAAAAGGCACACATTAATGCAGTAAAACAGTACAATACAGATGAAAAAGTGCATATCAAACTAAAATAAGATTAATTTCTTGTTTATAGCTTTGGATGGCTTGGATTTAACCAGAAACACTCTTGACCTCTGGCTAAGGATGCCAAATACAGAGCAGTTCCAGTTAATTGAGCCAAAAACTGAGGAAATGTGAGGCTTATATACAGTCAAAATTAAACAGTTTTAAAATAGTCTGCTATTAGGAAATCACACTGATCCTTCCTCCAGCAATCCCCAGTACAGACAAGGCTATATCCACACTTTTCTGCACAAGGGTGCAGGAAAGCCCTTCTTAATATAAGATGTACGGATCTGAGTTCAAGTGTATGAAAAACAGGCTAGATTCAGCAAGTCTGGATTTAGTCTATGCTAACTTAGCAATATTTAAGTGCAAAACAAGAGCAGGTAATAAGCAGGTATAAACAGTCAAAAAGGCACAGATTAATGGAGTAAAACAGTAAAATACAGATGAAAAAGCGCAGATCAAACTAAAAATAAGTTTAATGCCTTTTCTTAACTTTGGATGGCTTGGGTTTAAGCAGAAAAACTCTGGACCTCTGAAAAAGGATGCCAAACACAGAGCAGCTTTGGTTAATTGAGCTTAAACCAGAAGAAAGACACAGAATAATAGGCACAATAAGCCTTCATCCAGTAATTTCCAGCGCAGAAGAGCAGAGACTACCCTCTACTTCCACAAGAATGTAGACCACAAACCTGTTGACATCAATGGCATTAAATGAGGACATGTGCATGGCCAACTCTTGTACAAGGCCTACATGGATGCTATCTTTGCAAATGTAAATGACAATTTAGTGAAAGTACTCCCACAATGGAAAACAGAGATTGGCAATAACACCACAGTCTAAACATTCTGTGAGATTGCAGAAGCAACAATAGGCTAACTTGTGCATGGATCTCAATGGTAATATTCTGTGCAGCAACAACAGACAACTGACCAAAGAAAAGAAACAGTATCACAATTATTTAGAATAAGAAACCATAGTGTGCACATCTTGAAACACAAAGCAGAAAAAAGGACATTGCCTAATCCATAGACAGCCACTTGAATGACACACTCCCCCATATAATCTGTGATGTTAATAATACACTATCATAGAATAATGTGACAGTGACATGTAAAACACATAGATAACCCATCTCTTGAGTTATTATGCAAAACTCCCATATAAACACAGCATGGGAGTGCAGTGATGTCTATGCAAGCTATTACAACATTGCATTGTGTGTAAGGTAAATCCTAAAGCCATCTTAACATCACATTGAGAGTAGAATGTAATGTTCAGAGTTTTACACATCACTCTGAGAATGTACACCATAACTATGTTCAGGCATTTTTTTATTTATTGGCATTTGATTTCTGGGGAAGTCCGACTAAGTAGGTGCCCATTTTCAGAGGAGGCCTGGGGAGAAAAGCGCCAAAGTGTTACAAAACATTTTAAGAAGAATAATCATCAAAAAATAATACAAACATACTTACACTTTAGATAATTATACCAAAATTAGACATAATGTGAAAACATTTGTTAAGAATATCTCCAACCTATATAATCATGATTTAATTGTTAAGGACATTTTAGCCAGTTTAAAGAAATTAACAGTAAGTTAGTATAATGAAAAAGAACTGCAATATGAAATGAGAGAAAAAAACAGGGTTATGGCATATTTAGGCAGAGAGTCAGGGGAGATAAACTGATTGAAGTAAGGAAGTCAGTAAAGATGGGGAAGTAAGGAGGTGTAAGTGATGAATAGATACATGTTCATATTTAGGGATACAGTTTACCTTCGGGTTGAGCAAGAACAGTGGCAGCTTTTGGCTAGGAAGTTTTTTTAGAATGTTTTTAAAGGACTGGAGTGAGGGTATTGGCCTGATGGAAACAGGTAAGGAGTTCCAAGCCTGAGCAGTATAAGTACAGACTATGCTCACCAGATTTGATAAGTTTTGGATAGAGAGGTGTTTTTGGTCCTGGATTGTAATGATCAAGTGGGAACATAATATTTAGTGCTGGACAAACAGATGGATGCTAGTTAATTTTGTAGGTGGTAAGAAGATGTGCACATGTTAGTTGATGGGCTTTTGTGCTATACAGAGTTTGGTTCTGAAAGGGATATTTGCTGCAGACTTAGTCATTTTATTATAATATTGTTCAGGTTTTCTTCTTGCAATAACTTGAGGTTAATAAGGATGGGAGTTCCATAAAGTAGTATTGGGAGGAGGTATGTAGTGGCAAGTATGGTTTTAGATACATTGATGAGAAAGGTTTTGGCTCTGTAAAGCATGCCTAGTTTTGGATGATTTTTTTATGCAATTTTGTATATGCAAGTCAAATTTAAGATTATTATTCATTGTCATCTTTAATAATTTGCTATGAGAAGTGACTTCAGTGGTTGTATTATTAAGAGGGAGGATTTTTAAATGTCGTTTTTTTTTCATGAAAGCAGGATATGGATTTTTTTTTTTTTTTTTGGGAGGGGCTTGACCATGAGTTGTGAGTTACAAAGCCATGTTTCAGTGGTTGTTAAAAGTTCCAGTTCCTGTCTAAATTTTTCCAGATGTGCCATTTTATCTGTTGTGCATATGAGTGTAAAGTCATCTGCGTATTGTGTCAGGGAAGTCTGTTGTCTGAATACAGAAATAGGTGCACCTGAAAACTCTATTGTTGTTAATTTGTCCAATTTGATTTTAACATCATTTCATCTAACTTTGCTGCAGAAAGGTCTGAGGTTTATACCAGCTACTGTTAACATGCTAACTGATGCACTGACTGATTTAAAATTCTTCACACGCAGTTTAGATCTTAAGTTAACTTTTAAAAATGCAACATCCATGTTGGATAACATTTGTAAAAGATCAAGTAATTTATTTCTATTAGTCATCCGGTTTTAAATGCATTTCATGTGTATGTGAATTGCTCATATGATGCTACTACAACCAAGGGAGATTTATAATTTATCATTTCAGGAACGGAATGCTTTGTATAAGCTGGGAACAAATAATGACATCATAATAAAAGAGGCAGAGGGAGGGGTGATTGTTATCATGGAGAGAGAATATTATTTAAAATCTATGTATTCTATCCTTTCAGATGAACAAGCTTACAAGGAGATAACTAATTCTGATGTTAATAAATGTATTAGTAATATTAACATGTTAATCTATGATGTCCAGATAATGAATGATATTGATGTTGATGTTTTGGTTATTTTACTGTCTCTTGTCCTGTGATACCTATATCATATGTTCCACCTAAGATTAATAACTCCATGAGCAACCCCCCCATGAGTCCTATTTTCTCTGGTAGGGGTTGATCTATGGAACCTATATCCAAGTATTTGCAAAATATACCGAGTCCTTTACTTATGCATGTAAAGAGTTATATCAAGAACAGTGCTGATTTTTTTTAAAAAAAATTATATGAATGGTATAAAAATAGAATGTCTATGGAAGGTTTCTTAATGGTAGTTTTGGACATAAAGTCCCATTTTACAGTTATACCAAATGAGCATGTAGTATCGTCCATTAGGAAATTATTTTCTACCCACAGATGTGATTCAGGCAGATATATAGAAACAATATGTGAATTACTTGAAATTGTTTTAGAAAATAATATCTTCATATTTGACATAAATATTACCACCAAATTTCTGAGGTAGCGATAAGCACTCCAGTTGCCAATACATACGCTACCCTAGTTTTAGATTGTTGGGAGAATTATGTTATTTATAATGGTTCTGAATGTTTTTCTACAAAAGTGTTTTTTTAAACATTTTATGGAGGATGCATTTCTCATTTGGGAAGGTGTGGCTAGTGATTTATAGACTTTTTGAATAATTGTACAGGTTTATTTAAATTTTCTATGCATGCATCTCCCAGCACTAATGAATTTCTGGATATTGATTTATGATATGGAGAACTGGGTCTCAGACATCTGTCTATCAATCTTTTACTTCTAATACCTCTCTTTCTGCATGTTAATTATGTTTTAATTGATTAATTATGTTAAGTTTTTTTTTGGCTGTGTCACATTTTAATGATGTATAAAATGGGTTGATCATGTTCATGTTTTAGCACTGAGGAAGGGTTTTATACCTGAAAGCTTTGCATTAAACTTCTATTGGTGTGTTGTATTCATTTTTTGTTTTATGTCATTTTGCGAGTACTACTTTATTTTGACTTCAGATATTGCTTTCATGACAGAAACACATCCAACAGTTGAATGGGCAGTGTGTACATAGCATGAAGTTAATTATGCAGTGCCGTCATATTAATATAATCTTTATAGTTTATACTGACAAGACAGGGATATCACAAACAGCTTTGGCTACAACTGTCAGCAACAACTGCCAAACAAACAATGCACACATAAAATATAAACACAGATGCTCTCCTTCCCCATTCCCTTCAGTAAAAGCAATGTCCCTTCACACTATCAAATTAACAACAATAGCCTATGTACCTACAAAGTGGTAAGAGATCTGGGATCACAAGTAGACTGTGACTTTAACTTTGACCATCATGTGTCTACTGTAGTAAGGAAGGCTTTCTATGTAGCATACTTGATTAGCAAAGGCATCACCTCTAAAGCAAAGAGGTTATAACCCCTCTATACTCACCACTAATCAGGCCCATAATTGAGTATGATGCCCCTTTTGTCATGTACCATACAAATCACCTGCAGCAATTAAAGAGACCTCAGAGGTTTCTAACTAAGAAGATCAATAGACTCCAACACATGACTTACACAGACCGACTTAAAGTCTCTGTCACTATATTCATTATCATATAGACTTCTTAGGGGAGACTTATGCCTGGCTTACAGTGCAATCTCTGACTCAAACCTAATGAATTTGCTGCTCATCCGTAAATCAAATGGGTCTAAAGCTACCCATTCCAAGGACCTAAATATGGCCTGAGACATGAACAGGATGTGCTGGAGGGACAGGTTGTCTCCCAGTGACTGCCACATCTTTTGAATAGGCTGCCAATTAATGTGAAGCAGAGCACCTCTATGACACTGTTCAAAACGAACCTGGACAAGTAGATGGGGCACCACAAATTCTTACCTGGGATAGCGCCAACAACCTTCCTGGACATGGGCAGCCATTAATAAATACAATCCTGGGTGTTGATTAGAGTGTCTATGGTATTACATTGGGATGAAATGACTAGGCTTGAAATGACCATTAGGATGATAGCCTAGTAACCTGCTATGTTCCTATGATGCTAAGAGATGCAAATAACAGCTGACTATCATATTGATAGTGTCAGAAAAGTGAAGCTTACATTACAATCAACATTGTTAAAATGATCATCATGCTACAATCTGCAATGGAAAATATATGCATGAGATCAGCATGTGTGTTGCCAATAAGAGCACTTAGGATGCATAATCAATGTTGCATTGTGGGAAGTATGTATAAACATTTGCAATTATTGAAGTCAGCTGTATAAACATTCATAAATGGAACAATGAAAGATAAGGAAAATTGAAAGAACAAACACAGCAATAAACCAAACACAAAGAAGACAAATCTCACTCCCATAGGTGCTCCTGTAGTCATTGCATGCACTCTGTGCACATTGCACATCACATGATTACATCATCTATCCTCAGCACCTGTGGGAATATACAAAGAGGAGAAGAATATTCTAAGTGTACCAATGTATGTGTCTTATGTAGTTGTTCATAAATGTTAATTACAGACTAGATAATGGCATAATTGCAAATGATAATATATAGAAAGATGTTAACCTATTTCACCAAGTCCATGTACCACATCCACATAGACGTAGTTATACATTCACAGTTATCAGGCACACAGGGATACATGACAACAACCTAGAGGAAACTATCTTCAGACTTTCTGTGGCAACCTCTATATATTTTGTCATGTCTCAAACATGTGGATTGCCATTCCATTCTCTATAAGGATATTCTCTTCAGACAAATAATTTACAAAAGCTCTTAAATATATTTCATGGATAATTGGACTTGCTCTAGATCCATCCCAGGCCTCCACTATAAAGAGTCTCTCCCCAGTTGGACGATCCTGATAATGTAAATAAATAAATAAACACACACACACACACACACACACACACACACACACACACACACACACACACAAGTGTGTGTGTGTGTGTGTGTGTGTGTGCGCACATCTATGCACACATGCAGACAAACATTTTTATATCTATATATATATATATATATATATATATATATATATATATATATATATATATATATAAACATAGATATTTCCATTTGTATGTATATATGCCTGTCTGTATATGTAATTTTACACATATATTTCACATATGCATAAATGTGAGACTTGTGCTAAATACCTTCTAAAAAGCCTGTCATGTTTACAGACTCTAAACATTATACAACCACTGTAAGTAATGTGGCCTTTTGGACAACGGACATATGTCATTTGAGGCCAACATGGAGTAGTTGCTTTATTACACAAATGTGTATAGTATGTGTGTTTTGCTGTAGAACTGTATGACATAAAAAAGGAAGGTCATGAGACAATTAAAAAAAACAAGACAGAGGTGGTGATTGAACCAACATACACCCAACAGCTGGCATTATAATGAATGCCTGTACCTATAGCACATTTGCATGATCTCATATTTACATTTGCTGTATGACAAGTGTAATTACATTATCCAGGCAGTTTAAATGCCTTTCCACCTGCAGTCCTTACATATCTAGAATGTATAACTTAGTGGATTTCCATACACAATCATGTACATTTAGTAAAGTTGAAGTTCTCAGCAGTCTTCACATTAAATTGAATATCAAGGAACAATCTGGGAGACTTGAAGATAGCGTAGACATGCTTAATCATCCATAGCCTCCTTGTAGTAGGTGTTTCTGCACAATGACACTAATACATGTCATTGCATTACATAAATAGAACATCAGTAAATCCTACAATATCATAGTAGATAAAATACTTCAAAAAATCACTGCACATGCAAGCAAATACAAAAAGCGTATAGGGTTTTTGAACACACAATCACCCAGCTCCAAGCATTACTACTCTGTTGATGAAACTTGTGAGCTACTCTTCATAGCAATCACCTCTAGGTCCAAACAGGTGTTTTAACTGCACAACTACTCTTCATAGCAATCCCCTCTAGGTCCTAACAGGAGTTTTAACTGCATATCAATTTGTTAAAGTAACAACTCACACACGGACATTGATAGATGAAGAAATATTATGCTATAAAATAATGTATACCTGCAATTAAACTTTTTTCAACTATGGATAACCATGGAATGTACACTCATACTTCCAAGAGTGTTGTAATGTTGAAGCTTATTCTACAGTATACCAGTAACCACCTGAAATTTATAAAATTAAAAGCAAACAGAGCACACCACCGAAAATACAAAATGAGAGGGACACTGTGCGACAATCCAAGTGCCGCTCCCAGTTTGTATTTTTGGTAGTGTGCTTTATTTGAGTATATTACAGTATATCACACTTGCATGCCGCGGTGGTACGGAGGTAGCATTGTTACCTCACAGCAAGAGGTTCTCCCGTTCCATTCTCGGCGTGGCTTGGGAGTGCCTTCTGTGTTGGGTCTGCATGCCCTCCCCGCAGTTGGGTAGCATTCGAAAGACATGCGTGCATAAATGGGCGTGCCTTCGTTGAAGGTTGGACATCAAGCTGGCACCTCGGAGTTTTGTAAAAATCTACTGCCAATCATTAGCGGACTGGAGTACCGCTGTGGCGAACCCTTACCGGGAAAAAGCCAAAAGACAAACAACAACAGTACGTCACACTCATTGATGGTAACACAGCCAAAATCATGATACTAAAACAGTCAGAGAATTGTAAGTATATGTGCTGTACAATTCACTATTTGTGTATAAATGCAAGGTCCATGTAGTCCTGGCCTAAATAATAGTGGATACAAAAAATCAGAAACTTCACAATCTAGTAAAAAATGTAGTTTTAATAACATCTAGTTACATCAGTTGAGCACTTTCATCCGCAATACCTGGGGCATCTTCAGAAGATTTAAATAAAGCAATTAAAGCTGTTTATAGTTACACAACAATATACACAATAAGCAATTAAGTCAATTGTTAAATGTTAAGTAATTGATCAAAAGTTTTGAAGCGATCACCCATACAAGTAGAGCATAGGTTCATAGGTTCATAGGTGCATACTAGGTTAATGCCACTGGGGCCTTTACAAGCCTAGCCATAGTATTACCCTGGCATCATGCCAACGGACCATAGTTCCCAGTGCCTCTGTCGAGCAGAGCTACTGTAGTTATACCTGGGGTGAGTTTTCTATTTCCCATCCACTTATCAAGATTTCTCCTGAAGAGGGACAGCGAGGTGCTCTCCTTGACATGTATGGCTACAACCTGAATCACTGTCTAACTCAGTATTAGATGCACCTGAAGTATCTCTGATGCATTATGTTGAGCTACCAGTCTGGAAGTGTGCGCATCCTTTATGAACATGGAAAAACCATTGCATTTGGAGCTTTGGTCCAAGTTCTGGGGCTGAAAGGTGTGGAAACAGTTATAGTCTGGTAGTGTAGGGGTGCTTTCTGCTGCCTTGAGCCAAGTCTCTGTTACAGCACAAATGTCATTGTTCTCCATTTTACAGAGTGCTTCGAGTGAGTGCATTTTGAGATTTTGACTTCTAGCATTGAGCTGCATGACCTTCAGATTGCATTTGTTTGTAGCTGTTACGGTGGTAATGTTGTCTTTGAAACACCTCCTAAAAAGTCTCTATAGGGGTGGCAAGAGCCTTGGCCAGTATCTCAAAGCCCAGCGATTACAGATGCAGGCCATCTGTGGCAAAGCATCAGGGTCTGTCTATGATGTTATACCAGGCAGACAGATACTGGCTCCCCTAAGAGTGACACCAGAAACTTAGCCAGTTGTTAAAATCAATCATTTTCTGCTTGTACTGTGGTATCATTCTGGTGATGGTAGGATTCTGCTCAGGGCTAGGGTCATAGCCGCCTGGGCTACATAATCCGAGAGCTCCTCCATGTCGCTTTTCCTGTAGTCCAGGGAGGTACGTCTCAGGTCATTCACACCCACATGTACAATGACTGAGTCTTAGGGTCTTTGGTTGCATGGCACACTGTTTAGGAGAGTTATGTGTCTCATGATTAGTGTTGTGTTGTGGTGGTCAAGTGCATTTCTACCTTGGAGGTCTCTGCTGTTTAGGTATATTTTTATTGAGAGCTCTGTGAAAGTGGGTGTGTAGTTTGTGTTTTTATGTGAAGGCAGTGCTGGTGTGTGTTCTGGAGGGCTATGTGTTCCATGTGGTGTGGTGGAAGTGTTGACCTTCTCCTCTTGACCAGCTATTTTGGTCTTGGCTGGAGAGTGCATGGCTCCCAATTTGGATATATAAGTGCATCTCTCACAAGTCTGAATGTTGGGAGGTAAGAGGAGAGGGTTGTCGGTGTACATGAGCAGTTGCTTCATTGCCTCAGGATGCCCAAGTTCACCAGGTTAATAGGAGAAAGCACACGGAACTGACCTTTAGACATGCCTGGAAGAGTGGGCATTAATAATAAGTACGGGAGCTGTTTCCTTGTACAATGTTCAGTGCTGATAGCACTTTTGTGTGCTATAATAATTGCTAGAAGTCTGGAAAAGTGCTAGACTAATAAGCTAGTAAAAGTGCAGAAGAGGACAGAACTAGCAGATCTAAGGGAAAAATTGAAGAGCAGACTTTGGCACCATTCAGAAGCATACAAACAGTCTGGGATTCAGCAAATCTGTATCTGGACTAGACTAGTTACAGGAAAAGTGGGAAACAAGCACAAATGCAGGCTTTAAAACCAGAAAGTTGAAAGTGGGAAACAAGCA
The DNA here is from genome assembly GCF_019279795.1 of Protopterus annectens. Taxonomy (NCBI): domain Eukaryota; kingdom Metazoa; phylum Chordata; order Ceratodontiformes; family Protopteridae; genus Protopterus; species Protopterus annectens. The sequence continues at coordinate 1,478,631,773 of NC_056737.1, forward strand.
CAAATGCAGGCTTTAAAACCAGAAAGTTGAAAGAGATGGAAAGACTGCCCAAACAGCCAATAAACTACAATTTTTGGGGCAGAATCCACTCTTCTTGTGGTAGATAAGCTACCCAGTGCTTACCACACCCACTGATAAGCTAGAAGGCTTCTCTCTCACACAGAAAGGCTTGGGGGACACAGAAGCTTACATACAGTCCTGGATACAGCAAATCTGGATCTGGGCTAGACTAGTTACAGGAAAGGCAGGAAAAGTGCAAATGCAGGCTTTTAGACCAAAAAGTTGAAAGAGATGGAAAACTGCTCAAATGGCCAATAAACTACAATGTCTGGGCCAGAGACCACTCATCTTGTAGATGGCTACCTAGTGCTTACCATTTTTTTATGTTCTGTATAACATTAATGCAGAACATAAAAAAATACATAAAAAAATGTATGAATGTAAAGCATCTCCAAATAAAAAAGAACAACTATACCATGATAAAATGTACTTCTACAGACTCCTCGTGGTATCCAGCAGAGTTCCTAGAGCAGCAGAGACCAGAAAAAGCAACTTTCCAGATTTTAAGTATTTTTTCTTGCATTTTTCGACCATTTGTGTCATTCGACGACTGTTTCTGTCTATTTTATAGTGGCATTATCTGTTTTTCCTGTTTTTATAAGCTTTAATTGTTGGTTGCACTTCTCAGTTTAAGTTTACTTAAAAGTTAAACTACAGGCTAATACACTCAAGTGTACTAGCTTTTGATAGCATTTAATCGAAAAGCAAAGCATTTATTGTGTTTTCTGTTCTGTCTGTGAAAAAAATTTGAAAAAAAACAAAAAAATATTCTTTTTCCCCTAACTTTCCTGGTAGTTTGTTCCAGTGATCAGATTTTGCTGATCCCTGGGCTTTGTCTTGGTTCCTGTACTTCTCCATTTTCTTTGTTTGGTCAGGGGGAAGTTTCTTTACTCACCAGTGGGAGTGGGGAGTACTGAGCTGCCTGTTTGGCCTCAGAGGAGTGGTTTAAGTCAGTAACTTGCAATTAATTGGCCATTTTGGGTAATTTCCTGCCTTTTCCAGCCCCCTGCTATAAAGCTTGCTTTTAGCGGCTTTTTTTAGCCGCGATTTTAGGGCCGAGTTGCCACAGGAGCACACAAGAGCAGAGGCGGTTAATTAAGGTTAAACTATTCAGGCTACCTAAAGTCCACTCTTCATTTTTTCCCTTAGAACAGCTCTTCTTGAACTCTACTTCTAATCTAACCAGCCTATTCTCTATCTGAAAAGTTCAGCTCTACTTGATTCCTAAGTAGACTATTCACTATCTAGAAAGCTTAGCACTTGCTCCTAAAGTACTTTTTACTCTAATATAGCACTTTTTATTATACATAGTACCCCACCAGTCTAAAACCCCTTTTTCGATCACCCACATCCCTCGAAGTCTTTTCAAACTCAATTACATAAAGTTTTTGTCTTTTCCTTCTAGCATGTTGAGAGGTCAGTTGCCAGCGTCCTCTCCTGCTCAGCTGGTGAATCTGGGAATATTGGGGCAATGTTACAATTGCCTCATGTACACAGACAACCCTCTCCTTCTCCCACAAAACACAAATACATGCGAGAGATGCAACTATATAGCCAAACTGGAAGCTGAGCTCTCTCAACATAGGACTGGCAAAACCAGACAGGAGGAGAAGGTAACCACACACACCATAAACCCAGTCTCACATAGAACTATCACAACTTCAAATCATACACATAAACACACAAAGACATACTCGGAGGCTCTGACCAAAAATCTACCAAAATAGCAGAGGCTAGAAACAACTGCCACCTCAGGGCACAACACATGCAACACATAGACCACAAAGTCAGTGTGCCAAACAGTCACAGCCCTTAAGGCCAAACACAATGCCTGACACACTCGTCATAGGTGACTCCATAGTCAGACACACTGACATCCCACTCACCAGATTGAGTAAGGAGAAGGTCACAGTAAGCTGCCTGTTGGGTGCTAGAATCTGCCACAGAACGCAAGCACTCAGGTCACTCAACAGCAAGTACAAGTATGACTCAGTCATTGTCCATGCTGGTGTGACTGACCTGAGACGTACCTCCCTGGACTACATGAAAAGAGACATAGAGGAGCTCTCTGATTATGTAGCCCAGGCAGGTATGACCCTGACCTTGAGCAGTATCCTACCTTCACCAAGAATGATGCCACAATACAGAGACAAGATGATCAGCTTTAATAATTGGCTTAATCTCTGGTGTCATTCAAAGGGGATCCAATGTCTGTCTGCCTGGGATGACATGCTGGACAAGCCACGCTGCTTTGCAAGGGACGGCTTGCACCTGTTACCCATAGGCTTCCGGATATTGGCAAAGGCTCTTGCCACCCCCATAGTGCCTTTTTTAGGCAGGGCTCAAATTCTAAACCTACCACCCTAGAACACAAAAAGGAAAAAAACTAAGGGTAACGCTGCTCAATGCCAGAAGTCTCAACCTCAAGATGCAAGCCCTTCTCAGTATGGAGAACATCGATGTCTGTGCTGTGACTGAAACCTGGTTCAAGGCTCCTGAGAGCACCCGGCACTATCAGGTTTTACCTCATATCATGCCCCAAAATCGGACCACACCAAGAAAGGAGGGGAGGTATCCATATTCATCAAGGATACCCACACCTCCAGGGTCATCGGAGACCATCCAGGTGCAATTAACCATAGGCAAGACTGCTCTGCAATTTGTAGCATGTTACAGGCCACCCTCTCAAACTCAGGAACCTCACACAGCTTTCCTGAAAACACTGGAGGGGATAAATGTATCTCCAAGCACCATCATATTAGGTGATTTCAACTATCCAAATATAGACTGGGATCATTACTCAAGCCCCAACACTCTAGCCCAAAGGTTCCTAGAGTTCATAAACTCTAATGCCATGGAACAACTAGTCACCATCCCCACAAGAGGAGAAAACATACTAGATCTCATCATCACGAACATGGGGACACAATGTTCAACACCGGAAGTATACCCCTCATTGGTGAGATCAGATCATAAACTAATCTCACTGGAAGTCCACATCCTGCCCCCACCCCAGATAAAAAAGACCACAGTGAAGAACTTCTCAAAAGCCGACTTCACACTTCTTAAGACTGGTGTGGTTTCTTTCAAGGCCCCCGAGCCAGCAGAAACCATTACTCAAGCCGCTGAATCACTTACAAATGCCTTCTACCAGCACCTCCAGGACTGCATGGATCAGGCAATCCCAAACAAAACAAAGACTCTTTGCACCAAAGGCAAGCGCCCAGTCTGGTGGACCCCAGCCATAAACAAGCTCTACAATAAAAGGAGAAAGCTACTAAAAGGGAAGACACCCCTGATCATTATAAGTAAAAAACTACGATCACTCATAAAATCAACCAAGGCAAATTTTGAGAGAAAAGTCGCTAAGGACTCAAAAGACAATCATAAGGCCTTTTTTAGCTATGTTAGGAACCTGGGAGGAAACTCCCAGATATGCTCAGAATTAGTTCAGAATGATGTAAAAATCACTGAACCAACAGACATTGCCAACATATTGGCTGACAGGTTCAGTGCAAATTTCTCCCCCCTCCCCCCCAAAAGGAGGGATATCTATACCAGTGGATTGTAGCCCCCCAAACATCTCAAATGCTCAGGTGAAAACTGCTCTCTCCAAGGCGAAAAACACAGCATCTATGGGACCAGATGGTGTCCCCGGTTGTGTGCTCCACAAACTCAATGAGGAATTAAACCCGCAGTTAGGGCAGCTGTTTAATCTTAGCTTCACCTCAGGATACATACCCAAGGAGTGGCATACGGCAATTGTGGTCCCACTTCACAAAGGCGGTGCCTCCACTGACCCTGGAAATTACCGCCCCATCAGCTTAAGCCTGGTCTGCAAAGCTATGGAGAGGATCATAATGGAACTCATAAATAAAGACATATGGGACTTACAGACATTGGATCCAACCCAGTTTGGCTTTGTCAAGGGCAGATCATGCCTTTTAAACTTGGTTGACTTTTTCAAAACAGTCACCAAGGCCATTGATGAGGGCAAGGTAGTCCACACAGCCTACCTTGACCTTGCAAAAGCTTTTGACACAATACCCCACTCGGGTATCATTGAAAAACTCACCAGCTTAAATGTAAACCCATATGTCACAAGATGGGTTGCAAACTGGCTAAGTGACAGAACCCACAGGGTCAGAGTTGCTGGTGCCATGTCAGACTCCAAGCCGGTCATAAGTGGTGTCCCACAGGGCTCAGTTCTGGACCCCCTCTTGTTCAGCATCTACTTTTCAGAAGTACAGGCAAACACAGGAGGATTATGGCTGACAAAGTTTGCAGATGACTGCAAGCTGGGCGCCATAGTTGAAAACACATCAGACACAGATATCCTTCAGAAGGGCCTCATAGAAATGGATAACTGGTGCCAGAGCCATGGCCTAAAGTTAAACACCAAAAAATGCATAGTCATACCCTTCGGGAAAAACAAGGTTACCCCTAGCTACCATATAGGTGGCAATCCACTAAGCACAGAAGAGGTTATCAGGGATCTGTGGACCCAGGTTGACAGCAACAAGTAGTTAGGAAGACCTTCTACATTGCCCACCTGATCATGAAGAGATTCACATCTAAATCAAGGGAGGTCATTGTTCCCCTGTACTCATCACTCATCAGACCAATGATAGAGTACAATGCCCCATTCGGAATTTATCTTACCCGACACCTGCAGCAATTGGAAAGGCCCCAAAAGTTCCTCACCAAAAGGATAAAGGGTCTCAAAAATATGTCTTATGCTGCCCGACTGAAGGAACTCCAGCTCTATTCAGTCTCATACCGTCTGCTCAGAGGTGACCTGTGCCTGACATACAAGGCCATGTCCAACCCGGAATTAATGAACATGCTCCACCTCAAAAAATCCAAATCCATCAGAACTACAAGAGCAAGAGACTTAAACCTTAACACGGTTATAAATAGGACATGCTGGAGGGACAGATTCATCACCCAGAGACTCCCTATGCTGTGGAACAAAATCCCGGTACATGTGAGGCAGAGCACCTCACTGGCTTTGTTCAAGAGAAATCTTGACCAATGGATGGGAGAGATCACCTCAGTGTCACTGCTGGACAGAGGCACGGCAAAATAATGGGCATAGTATCCTTCAAACTTAAGGGGTGGTGAAAGCCACAAAAACTTTGGGCTAGGCTTATAAATGCCCTAGGGCAGATAGCCTAGTATGAACCTATGAACCTATTTGAATAGGAAATCATAGAAGAACTTTTATTTAGATGGTGTAACTTTGCAGCCCTCGTTTTAAACACAGGCTGTATTGATACATATCCATTTAACCCCAGTTTTAACAGTGGCATCCAATTTAATCTGCCAGAGCAATTCCTTGTACTCTAGCCTGTTTCCCAAAAAACTCCCCTAGCATTGGGATGAACAATCTCTAATATGACAAATTCAAATTTCTTAAATCCTTTGCAGATTAGTGCATGTTTATACAAAGCATTGCCCTGATTATCTTTTTTCATATCACACAGATGTTTATACATTCTTTTAGCCAGGTTTCTGTCTGTTTTCCCTACATAAAAAGACTGACTGACATTGGTTGCATACTGCTATATACATTAATCCTTTTGAGTTACAACTTCCTTATTTTGAGATCATTCCCAAACCACAGTAGTCGTTTAAAAAAAAACAGATAGATTATATCTCCAAGATTTTCAGTGTGTTAAAAGAAGATACAAAATATACACTGGTGTCTAAAAATAAGATCAATGCCTCTTACAAACACATAGATTTATTTTTGAAAGACACTTTAACACCGATAGTTATTTCTACTGAATTGTATAATTTTCTTTTTAACAAAACCTCCTTTATTCCTGCATTCTTTGGTATTCCCATAAAAAATGTCCTCAATCTGTTTTATATACTTATTGTTGGCACACAGGAATCCAAACCGTACCCCCTAGAAGTTTATATTGATAGGAAACTAAAGACTGTTTTAAAAGACTACCCCCACTTTTTGTGTGACTCATAGGATTTTCTGGGTAAATTATCAACCAGACTTTGGGGAAAACAACATAGTTTCTGTCAAAGGAAAAAAACTTCAAAGACCAGTACACATTAGGTTCAAGCAAGGCACCCTTTATTACTTGCAGCAAGGAGACAAAGCATGTAGGCACAAGGTTTATCTAGCTCTTTGGTGATCAGTATATTATTCTTATACAGTTCTCTTCATGTCACACAGAAAATGTTACTATTCTATTGCTGACATAGTTAGATACAGCTTTCTGTATTGTTCTACAGAAAATGTTACTAGACTTATTGCTGACTAGGTTAGATTATTTGCTAGCTTGAAAAACATTTTGAGAAAAACAAGCTGGCCTTGGGCTTATTTTAGCCCACCTTAACTTTTCAATTCTTCAATTGTGCAGTTCTAATACATGTGTTACATTTTGACTAGATTCAAGGTACATTTCTAGTTTTGGTACAAGTAATGCTGACTGGTTTATACTTTCAAGTGTCTATTGTTTTCTTTATCAAAGCTTCTAGCAGCTGCATATTTTCTCATGGCATAAGCAGAAATGAAATATCTATTTGTTAGGTTTCATGACATTAGCAGAAATGAAATGTCTCTTATTATTTTCATGACATTAGCAGAAAAGAAATGTCTCTAGTTAGGTTTCTAATAGCTGTGCAAATTCATGCAGTGTGAACAGAATAAATGTATTAACCCATTTAAACCTCGAATGCACTAAGCATGCATATTACTATTATATATGTTTCTAACATTTCCCCCCTTTTAATACTTTTATTCTACTTTCAAGATAAGCATAAACAGTTTTTTTTCTTCACCTAACCTCTTCCCGCTCAGGATTTGCAGTTAAGAGAGTCATTCAGTTTAAGCTCATGAAAGCATTTTCAGTTTTTAGCAATTCAAGTTCAGTGTCTTGGTATAAGGTTTCTGAAACTGAAATACCTACAAAATTTTGAATCACTCTTTTCATACAGAGGATGCAGCAGCACACACATACCACCAGTAGGATTATTCCTACACAGATTGCAATCAGAATGTTCATCAGGATTCTGCCCCAACCCCCAAACAATTTCTGGAAAAAGTCCGTCAATGGATTTGGTCCTGGTTTGGTCATAGCTGACACCCGCTGAATCACCTCAAGATGGTTGTCTATCTCGTGTTTGTGGTCAGGAATATATGAACAGCACTCCCCCTGGATTAAGGCACACGTACCTCCTCTCACAGCTAGGATGAAGTCAAGAGCCATGCGATTTTGAAGCACCACTGTTCTCATGGCATTCAGTTCATCAGTCACCAATTCTAGGGCAGAAAAGGTTGCATTGCTCATTATTTCGAGAAGCTGTGCAATTTTCTCAGTTCCCAGATTAATTTCGTTGCTCCATATGCTGGCAGTACACCTGCCCATGATATAACAGTATCACTCAAGTCCATGTGTGTCATTCCATCACCCACACCATGATGGTTTTTCCAGCATGCATTGATTTGCCCCACTGGATTGATAGGTTTTTTGATTTCTCGAACATTCTGAATTTTCCCTTGAGGTAAAACTGCTGTGTGTCATATGGCCGGAACCAGGTACCCCAAAAAACAACTGCTGGACCAATTCTCAGGTAGCCATTTATATGCTTTTCTACCACATATAAAGTAACAATCTTCTGCTTTAGTAGTAACTTTACTATACCCTGACTATGCATGAAACATTTTCTTGTCGATTATGGACAGTTGTTTATAGAGATCAGCATTATGTTTTACTTCTTCAGTTGTCCTATGCATCAGTTCAAAAAATGTATCGTAGCTCGTGTTGCAATAGGATCTGGTGTTATCAGGTTTAGTGTAGCATCTATAGGGAACAGTCACATTGCAATTGCTCCAACCCACCTTGGTTGTATCATTATTATAAAAACACACAGTTCCCTTCTGTTGAACAGACAAGTGCAATGCTACTTTATCTTGTGATGTGACATCTGATGTATCATGAATTAGGTTTTCCCAGGGCTTGTTGGCTCGTAGGGGAACTGAAGTTAACAGTAACCCCCCATATGCCATTGGTAAAGCTGCGCAAATCCAGCAATTCAAAACATTGAAAGTTTCAGCATGCACATATTTGATTGCCTGATAAGTGTTAAAGTTTGGGTGCCACTCTGCACATTTGATCAGTTCAATTTGTGTGGCTGAGAAAAGGAATGGCCACAACAAAAAAATTATTGGCACTAGTACAGTCAACAGGATGGTTATGCAATACTTTTGTGGAAAAGGTTGTTCTGCATTTCTGTTTTCTCCGACTCTTCCAAGTAGCTGTATTTGGATCTTACTGGATTCCATCATCTTTTCTTTGTACATGTGCTCTTACTCTCTGCCCTAATAGGACCTTCAGCACTGATGGTTTCTTCACTGGGGTTGAGACGGATCAGTCCTATTGATCTGAACCCCCTTTGTAGCCAGACTTTGTGCTGAGGGCCCCGATGGAGAGGTAAGATTTTTTGTCCAACTCAAAGTTCTTAACCAGCTTGCAGTGCATCAGGTGTATCCACAAAGCTCATCCTGCTACCTTGACTGCAGTGGGTGTCGAAAGAAGCACCTGGTAGGGACCTTCCCACCTTGGTGATGACCAATTCTTCCTCTTGATGTTTTTGATCCACACCCAATCTCCGGGCGTTACTGCCACTTCTGATGTCTCAGTTTGTTTTCTATCTGAAACAGAATTTGATTGCAATAAATGTTTAGAACTCAACAACTTTTTCATATATTCAACTAGTGTGAAATCAGCTTCCTGGTCTGATAACATGAGAAGTTTCCACTGGGGTGTATAATAAGCTCTTCCAAATAATTTTTTCAAAAGGAGTCAATCATTTTGCTGTAGGGACAGTTCTCATGCTCAACAGTGCAAGGGGCAAACAGTATAACCAGTTTTTCCCTGTCTCAGCTATTAATTTTCTCAATGTGTTTTTTAGTATACCATTATGCCTTTCAACTAGCCCTGCAGATTGTGGATGGTATGCACAATGATTTTTTAAAGAAATACCAAAATGCTTACTCAACTGCTGTATGGTTTGATTTACAAAGTGTGTACCATTGTCACTGTAGATCCTTTCCGGAATACCAAACCTAGGAATGATTTCCTTAACAAGTACTTTTGCCACCATAGCTGCATCTTGATTTTTGATTGGAAAGGCTTCCACCCATCTGGAAAACATATCTACAGTGACAAGACAATACTTCTTATTTTCAAATTTGATCAATTCTATGAAATCCATACAGATAGTGTAAAACGGATATGGTGGTGTAGGGAAACACCCTTGCTTGGGCTTTATCGCCCCCTGTGCATGATGTTTGTTGCAAATATGACAAATCAAACAAAATTGTTTAGAGTAGTTTGTAAATCCGTACGTTGCGAACACCTGGTTCACCAGCTGTACCTTCCCCCTTGTTGAGACATGGCACTGCCCATGGCTCAACAAAGCTGCATATCAGAACAAATTAGAGGGTACTATCGGTTTTCCCTCTCTAGAGATGTACAGCCCCTTTTTGAAGATTGCTCCTCATTTTATCCATCGTTTTTCAGCTTGAATAGTGAGTGCTGCATTGTTTTTAACATATCTACATCTAAAATCTCAGAGGGTTGTAATTCCTCATTTAAAAGAAATACTTTGGCTGCTTGTTTTGCAGCTATATCAGCTCTCGCATTACCTTTTGAAATTCTATCTTGTTGCTTGGTGTGAGCTGTGCATTTACAAATGGCTACTTTTTGAGGTAACTGAATAGATTCTAAAAGATATAAAATAAACTGTGCATGATGTATAGGTTTGCCAGTAGATGTTATCATTTCCCAGTTTTTCCACTGTTGCACAAAAACATGTACAGTAGATAAAGTGTACTGGCTATCAGTAAAAATGTTTACACATTTAGCCTTTGCTAAGGTACATGCTCGTGTCAGGGTAATCAATTTTGCTGCCTGTGCAGATAAGTTGTGTGGTAAAGGTTTGCTTCTATAATCCCAGTATCAGAGACTACTGCATATCTTACTAGGTTCTGTCCTGCAGGACCCCTTTTGCACGAACCATCCATGTAGTATGTCACCTCGGCATCATCCAAAAGGACATCCGTGAGATCTTTTCTAGGTAATGTCTTTTGCTCAATTACCTGCAGGCAGCAGTGTGGTGTGCCATCTGCAGGGGTCGGGAGCAGAGTAGAAGGGTTTAAAGTCATGTATCATTCAATTGTCATATGAGGTTGGCTCAAGAATATAGTCATACAGGAAAGATGCCTAGCAGGGAAAAGATATGCCACCTTTTCTTGTAGTAAAATAATCGTGACTGCATGAGGTACTCTCAAAGTGAGAGGGTGGAATAAGACTACTGAGGCTGAAGCATGTACTGCCATTGCAGCTGCAACTACTGCTTGTACACAGTGGGGTAAGGACCGTGCCACTAGGTCTAGTTGTGATGAGTAGTAAGCAATGGGGCATTGCTTATCCCCATGTTGTTGTGTTAATACTGATGTCATGTAACCCTGCTTACAATCTACAGTTTGGAAAAAACATTTATGGTAGTTTGGCAATCCCAGAACTAATGAGGACTCTATTAACTGCTTTAGTTTGCAGAATGCAGATTCTGCCTCTGGTGTCCATTGTAACAAATCCTGCTCTGCCATAGGCTTCATATATATAAGGTCAGTCAGAGGTGCAGATTCCAAGGCATAGTTTGGAATCCAGCTCCGGCAAAAATTAGTTGTACCCAGGAAGGACATCATCGGTGGATTTTGGTGCTTGCAAAATTGCTATTTTTCTGTCTTCATGTAATGTTCTCCCTTCCTTGGATATTACATACCCCAGGTATTTGACTTGTTTTTTCCATAGCTGCAGTTTACTTTTATTTACCTTATGTCCTTCAGCGGCTAAAAATTGTAGAAGTGCTATGGTATCTTCTCTACAATCCTGCTGGGTGGGGGCTGCCAGCAAGATGTCATCAACATAAAGTAAAATCTGACTGCCTCTTGGTGGGTGAATCCTGCCAAGTTGCTTGCCATTTCTTGTGAGAATATCGTTGGACTTTCACAATATCCCTGTAGTAGTCGCGTATATGTATACCGTTTCCCCTGAAATGTAAATGCAAACCAATACTGGCTGTCAGAGTGTATTGGTATCGAAAAGAACACATTGCTGATGTCTACCACAGAAAAATACTTTTGTTGAGGTTTCAAATCGTTCAACAGGGTGTGTGGATCTGGTACCGTGGGTGCCTTTGATATTACTACATCATTTACGGCTTGTAAGTCCTGGACCATATGCCATTCTCCCGTTGGCCTTTTTAACCGGAAATAAGGGTGTGTTACATGGTGAATCAGGAGATTCTACTAGTATCCCTCCTTTAAGTAAGGCTGCTATAATAGGCTTTATCCCTGCCTCTGCATCTTTTCTTAAGGGATACTGTCTTTTTTGTGGTCTGAATGCTGACTTTGGCATGATAGTAACTGGTCCCGCTCTACGAATAAGTCCTACATCTGATTTCCCTGTCGACCAGAGAGTCTCTGGTATATTTCATAAGGCATTTTCTTCCTCCTCTAACAGGAGTGTCAATTAGCTGTCCTCGCTAGACTGCAAGTGCACAGCTGGGTTGGTCTGAGTTATCCAATTCAACTTCTGTATTTGTATTCCCTGTTCTGACAGTTCTAGTTCTGTCTGTTTCTCCCATCTCGTGACTTTTTCTCCTAGGTCTGCCCATTCTATATTTCTGTTTTTGGTTAAGCTAACATGTGGTAATCAATTAGATTTATAAAGTGCAAAGAACTCCTGGGGCAATGAACAGCTGGCTGCACTGTTCCCCTCTGTGTCCCAGTACAGGTTACACAATATTAATCTGTTTGCATGATTCTTAAATAATTCTTGCTCATATTCCTTATCAGGTCCTGGTGTGTTACAATAATACAGGGTACAGTGCAACAGGTGTTGATTATCAATGTCAAGGGAGGGGAACTTGCTGATGGCTACATTCATTAACTCTTTGGTCACAGTCCCTGGACCAGTCGTAACCAAGTCCTGGCTGTACCAATAAAACATTTCACCCTCCGATTGCACTGCAAAGGTATTACTTTGTCGCTGTGCTTCCATACCCTGCATGGTTGGGACTTCTGCTATACCAAATAGCTGCATGAGGTCTCTGCCCAAGAGGTTTACTGGGCATTTTGCAGAAGCAACAATTTTGCTTTTCTGTGTCAATCCTGAAACTGGATCAGTTGTTGCAATGTTACGGGAGAGAGGCTCCCGATACAGCTGTCCATTATCTGCTTTGACCAGTATATAATCAGGTGACTCTGTTTTCTGTCAGTTTGGAGGGATGTATCAGGGTTTGTGATGTCTCTGAGTCACACAAGAATTTGACTTCCCTCCCTTCTACCAAGAGTGTAACCTCTGGTTTCGTGTCTGCTAAACAGAGCTCCAAGCTCAATAAAGCTAGGTCCAATATTTCATTTTCTTCATTGTCACTAACTTCCTGCACTTTCTCTACTCCCTCTATCACATTCTCATTTGTCCTTTCTTCGCTAGCCCCTTCTAGTGATTCCTGACTACCATCTAGTCAGTCCTCACCCTCCTTGTCTTCCGTTGTTGCCTTCTTGTTTTACTTGCAATCCCTTGCCAAATGTCCCTTTTTACCACAATTAAAACACTCTCCCCTTTTCTTCCGCCCTTCAAAGTCCTCTGATCATTGATCAGATTGTTTGTTTCCCAGCACGTTTTTCTTGCCTTTTTTCCCAGACTGTACTACATAAACTTCTGCTCCATCTTCTACAGAAAATACTTGAGCTTTCTTTTTCTTTTTGCTATTAAAATGCCTTTTGGCATGCCTAGCATATTCAAGTAATGATTGTAACCTGCTTGTTCGATGGTCTACCATGTGTTTTGTAATAAAACTGCTTATAGGTGCACTACTGCCCTTAAAGAATGCATTCTTTAATTGCTGTTCATATGGGGAATCTTGTGTTTGATCTTCAGGAACCTGCATTCCACAATGGTTTTTAAAACATTCTAACAATCTGGCATAGTATCGGTCAATTGTTTCACCTTCTTGTTGGATGCCTTGATTAATGCAAGTCCAGTCCACCCTAGTTTTCCATTTTTCAGAGATGCGGTCTATCAGACCTTTTACTCTGTGTCTAATTCTGCGCTGCTATGTGGGAGGGGTCTTTGTGCAGCATCACGGAGATTCCAGTTCCCACTAATCATGTACCAATCTGTCTAACTACCTTTTCTATCTCTTCTCTGTTTAAGTTATAACTCAACCTCATTCCTTGTAAATCTTCTGAGAATTTTCTAAAATTAACCTTTGGATGGGGAATTCCCTCAGTGGCTTTCCGGTTGTCTTCCGGAGTCCAAGGTCTATACACTAAAATAGTTGGGTCCTGATTGTCTTGACCTGCCTGAGGATTGGGTACTTCTATAAGTGGGCATATTTCTTCTCCTTCACTTATAGATTGTGAATTCTTAACCAGTTGCCATAACTCGATGCCTTCATCTGAGTTACCTGCCTTTGTTCTGGACCTGGTCCCGGTGGGATCTCTAATTTTAGTCAGTTTTAGTTTCATAATATCTTAATCTTCAGTTACTACAGGATATCGTGGGGGTGGACTAACCTGTTCACTTGCTTCATATTCTGGTAAGGGAGGTGGAGGTGCTGATAGTATTACTAAGTTATTGCCCTCCTTATCAAAAAACATTGCTTTTGAATTTTTGTTCTTTTGTTCCCTACGGTTTACTTTCTCAAGCCACCTGTGTGCCTGAGGAATTCCTAATCGACGTTGCTTTTTTACCCAACCTTTGGAATCAGTTTTGAGCTGTTTGATAAGTGTGATAAGCAAGGATTTTTCTAATTTTCCGTCAAATTCGTATTTATTAACCCATTTTGAATAATATCTAATATTGTCAGCGCGCTGCAACTGTATATATTTTGCATCTTCCATTAACGGCGGATTTTGGGGTCTTTTTGTGCAATCATTACCCATTTTGTTCTACCCTTTTATCATTACGTAACTTTTCTCAATTTTTTAACATGGTACCACGGATTTTGTTATAGTCTCTTCAGAATGACTGCCTACTTATTCTGTTTCTCCTGATCTATGATAAGACAGTAATCTTTTTTGTCCCAGACTTGCAAGAAAAATACATTCTGACAAAAACAATACACATCTAGTCCCTGACCTAAACAGAAAACAGTAAAAAGTAGATTTGCCTTACCTGAGCCTACGTGATTGATCACCAATTCGTGGATACCCATCCTTCCGTCACAGATCAGAAAGTGGCTGGCCTATTTTGAATGACAATTCAGTCGGAGGACTTTCCATATAAGAAGAACCGATTTGGTTTCTTCCCCGTACGGTTTCAACCACCTGGCCGTCTGATCCGAGATGAAGAGAGGGTTCCGACTCAAAGGACCAATCTGTCAAAGGAAAAAACTTCAAAGACCAATACACGTTAGGTTCAAGCAAGGCACCCTTTATTACTTGCAGCAAGGAGACAAAGCATGTAAGCACAAGGTTTGTCTAGCTCTTTGCTGATCAGTATGTTATTCTTATACAGATCTCTTCATGTCACACAGAAAATGTTACTATTCTATTGATGACGTAGTTAGACACAGCTTTCTGTATTGTTCTACAGAAAATGTTACTAGACTTATTGCTGACTAGGTTAGATTATTTGCTAGCTTGCAAAACATTTTGAGAAAAACAACCTGGCCTTGGGCTTATTTTAGCCCACCTTAACTTTTCAATTCTTCAATTGTGCAGTTCTAATACATGTGTTACATTTTGAATAAATTCAAGGTACATTTCTAGCTTTGGTACAAGTAATGCTGACTATGGTTTATACTTTCAAGTGTCTATTGTTTTCTTTATCAAAGCGTCTAGCAGCTGCATATTTTCTCATGGCATAAGCAGAAATGAAATATCTCTTTGTTAGGTTTCATGACATTAGCAGAAATGAAATGTCTCTTATTATGTTCATGACATTAGCAGAAATGAAATGTCACTTGTTAGGTTTCTAATAGCTGTGCAAATTCATGCAGTGTGAGCAGAATAAATGTATTAACCCTTTTAAACCTCGAATGCACTAAGCATGCATATTACTATTACATATTTTTCTAACAGTTTCTTAACAATAGATATTATAGATCTTTTTTCATGAATACTACATGATATTGTTTTGCAGTTTTTTTGAAGAAGCTCTAGTTGATTTCAAAGTATTGGAGACAAGGGAACTAAATTTTTGGTGGACCTGATGGACTTGGGCCGACAAAACAATTTTTTATCTTATGAGGGTGAAATCAACAACAAGTGAGTGGTGTTGCTTTGGGTGCATCTTGCACCCCCATCTTTGTGAATTTAGTCATGCTCACCTGGAAGAAACAATATATTCTTGGTTCAAACTATTCTTGTTTATGATTGTTTTATTGTAGGTTTTTGGCTGATATGTTTTTGATATGGACAGGTAGTCCAGAAGACAAAGACCAATTTTTGACATACGTGTCGGAAACTACTACTTTTTTGAGATTTACTCACCAGTTATTGACCTCGGAAAACAATAAGCTTGTTCCTAATATTTTTAGGAAAGACACTTTTTCAAATTCATACTTATTTTATAACACCTGCCACAAATGTTTTTTTTTTTTTTAAAGAACTTGATCAAGGTGTAATTTATAAGGACAGCTAGGATGGCCTCAAAGGAAGAATTATTTTTGCAAAAACTAAATACAATGACCAATATGTTTTTAGAAAGGGGATCCACCTGAATTGTTAAAATAACTCAGAACAGAGGTGATTAACAACAGAGGAGTTAAATACCACCCCATTCCAAGTAAACCTATGATGTTAGAAAGACCAGTTCTTATTTCTGATGACAACAAGCCCAGAATGTACATTTTTCAACATGCTATGGGCATCAAGCACGGTGATGTTAGTTCACAGATTAAGAACATTATTTTGAATAACTGATCCATCTTAAAAAACGATGAGGAAGTTTTTAATTTAGTGGGGGAAGTTCCTGTCTTTATACACAAAGTAGATAGTAACAGAAATTTTGGAAAAAGGATAAGGGTTAGAACAAGAAGATACTGCCAAATGTGGCCGATGGAGTTACTACAGTTATATTACTGAGAAAAAAATATGTTTTTTAAACAACTACTGTGGTTCGGAAATTATCTTGAAAAAAGGATATTGTAACTCAAAGGATTAGTGTATATAGCAGTATGCAATCAATGTCAGTCTTTTTATGAATGGAAAACAGAAAAAACTGGCTAAAAAAATATATGAACATTTGTACAATGTGAAAAAAAGCTAATCAGAACAGAATTTGGCATATTAGAACTTGCAAATGCCAACACCAGTGAAGGTTTTTAGGAAACAGGGTAGAGTACAAGGAATTGCTCTGACTGATTAAACTGGATGCCACTGTTAAACCAGGATTAAATGAACATGTATCAATACATCTGTGCTTAAAATGAGGAGTGCGAAGTTATAACATCTAAATAAGAGTTCTTATATGATTTCCTATTTAAATATCTGTAGAATTACATTTTATCATGTGGTATAGTGGTTCCTTTTTCTTTGAAGTTGTTTTATATTCATACATTTTTATACATTTTTTATGTTCTGTGTTGATTTTCTGCTTTACCTGTAATGGTGTTCACTTTAAAACTTTTGATCAATTATGTAACATTTAACAATTGACTTAATTGCTTATTGTCACTATTGATGTGTATATATAAACAGCTGTAACTGCTTTCATTAAATGTTCTGAAGAAGTTCCAAGTATTGTGGAGGAAAGCGCTCAACTGATGTTACTAAATGTTATTAAAACCATGTTTCTTACTAGATTGCAAAGTTTCTGGTTTCTTGTATCCTCTGTTATTTAGCCCTGGACTATGTGGACCTTGCTTTGGTTCTTGGTTTCAAGTGGTTCCGCAGTTACACACCTATGTATATATCATCACAATAACCTACGTGTACAAAAATATACTGTGGATGTACACATCATTAATGCACAATAGCATTTTAATGTTTGCAAAGTAAAGAGAAATGGTTAGGGTGTGAAATATTTCACTTACTGCAGGGCTACTGAGGCTGTCTGGAAACATTGCTGATCTGCTTCAGCAGTTATTCTTGGTCCCTGCAGTGGATGTTGTTGTAACAGTAATGGGCTTGCACACAAGTCCTGAAGTTCCTGGTCCATCTGAGAAGCTCCCTGGTAATTCGGTTTCAAACGTTGATTTGGGTAAGGTTTCTCTGGTGTCCCCATATCCTTTTCTCATGTTGGACATACACAATCAGTATTTGCATCATCTCCTCATCAATCCAGTTGAGCACTTGAACACATCACATTCTCCTCTCTGTCAACACCTTCTTCAAAGCTGTTGTTGAGAAGTTGTTGTACTCCTTCAGAAAACTGTTCACTGAGGTACCTCTAAGTTTGCAGGTAGCAAAGGAATGATCCAGGAATTTCAAATTCTTACCTTTTAAAACTGACACAATGGAGTTGGTAAAAGTCCAGTGGTGGAAACTGAGCATGTGCCGTATGTGTTGTACATGTAAATATACACTGATAACTAGTGGATATTTGCACAGAGCAGTGTTGACGTCTAGCGAGCTTTTCATTAATGCACCAAGATTTGAGAACTTAAGCAGATGTCCATGGATGTGACTCCAAGACATTCAATGCTAATGAAGCTTATTAATTGTGCATGGTGCAAATAGTACGTAATAGCTGTATGCCATGGGGTGCTCATACTGTTAGGTATACTTCACTGACTCTATACATGTAGAAGGAAACCTTTCAGTAAGTACACTGCATGTGCTTCAACATTCACAGATTGAGCCTATCCATGTTCAGAGGAAGCAATATCATTCTTTGTGTACCATTTTATGTCATAATACACACATATTACATTTATATGTTACCAGTAAATATGCACATATTTAATCATAGGGCATAGGCTGGCTTCCTACCATATGCAGGTGTATCAATGCTTATCCACCTTTCATTAGTCTGCTGCAGGTATGGACAGATTCTAATCATATTCACCAGGACAGCAGGCCTACTTGTTAGTCTGTAGCACTGTTTGTGGATTACAATGGGTTATGGGAGTGTCCACAAGGTCATACATATGAGGGGTGGTTTCCTGATACTGACTGACTGATACTGAAGCATAGTAGTGAATGGCCCCCATGGCTTTCAATGGGGACTTCAGTGACATCAGAAGTGTTAGCCCATATCCCAGCAAATGTGGTTATTTTATAAAATCACTTTTGAGATATAAGTTTACATTAGTTTCCTATGTGCTGATGTAATGTTTTCCACACATGACTAATTTGCATCGCTACCATCAGACTACCTAAAATGGCTGCAGAAGTCATAGCCTTCCCTGTGTCCATGCTATTCAATACGTCCACAATAGAAAGATAAGTTGCGTCACTGTGGGGAAAATCCTTCATCATACCACTGCACAAAGGCAGCACATCTACAGAGTTTAATAACCACAGACTAATAGTGATTGTCTCCCCCTCTTCAAAATATTAGAGAAATGCATCCATGTGAAGCTGATGCAATACCTAACCTCAAATAACCTGCTCTCAGAAACACAACATGGCTTTAGTCCCACCACAGCGCCACTACTGCTCTAATACATTTTACCAATATAATAAACCAACATTGAAATAATGGGCTGCTTGTGTCCACCATGTTCTAAGACTTGTCAAACACATTTGATACTGTCTCCCAGCAGCAACTGCTTGTTCAACTCTCCTCAACAGGACTTTCACCATATTCCTTGCTGTGGTTTTTTAATTACCTAACTGTAAGGCAACAAACCTTTTAATTGCAGCAATCCTACTCATCCTTTCAGCCAGTTACTACAGGTGTCCATCAGGGCTCTATCCTGGGTCATCTTCTATTCAATATATTGATTAATGACTTAAATACCCAGTGTTTTAAATCAGATATACCTGTTGCTCAAGCTGTTGCAGAGAAACTGACTTACTGCCTGCTATGATATTTAGAAAAGAGAAGAGTTTATTCTCAATTATCGTCTGCACTTTTGATTTAATATCTCTGTAATCTGTACAACTGTTTTTTACTCTCCTTTTTGTTGTGTGATAGAGCTGAATATATGTTAGTGTTGACCTTAGTTTGTAGTTTAGGGTTGCCAACTTTCCATGTGAAAAATTCTGGACATGTACTTGAAAGCAAAATGCATGTAATTTTGGTACCCCCGTCCCCTCCCATACAGCCATTATAGTCTCCCATTATTTGGCTATTTCTCCATTTCTTCCCAGTTGCCATAAAAACTGTGTGCATACTGTTTTTTGCTTTACTTCTACAATTATTACAGATATTTGGATTTCATTTAAACCTTTTATTTAAAAATGTACAGCACAAACTGATAGAAATTTGTTAAACAAAGCAATACAGTTTCGCAAAGTAAACAGACTTGGCATTAAAACTTCTCTGCCTTTGAAACTTACATTCACTGAAACAGCATTGAAACCCACATTCAAAGAAAATGCATCTGGCCAGTGGCGGATTGTGTACCTTTGGGCTATTTTCAAATCATAGGCCCCTTGTACATATTTTTAAGACAGTGAAAAGGTTTTTTGATTCACCTTCTTGATTGTATTAAATTATAATATATAATTAAATTATAATACAGCACCACATGTTAGAGCATGTTTTAAGTTTATAGTTTTGAATTTTTTTTCAGTAAGCAATGAAACAAACATATGAACTAATAATGACAAAATTATAAAAGGCCACTCAAAAGTTCTGTCATTACAATCCATCAGTATCAGTCAATATGCACAATCTCTGCAGAAGTAAAATTGATCTGAATAAATTCACATTAAACAGATCTGTAACTAATGAAAAGGTTGCTGCTATATCTGTGTTTCATCTACAAATTCATTACCTGGTGTTCTTGAAGAATAAATTGCCTGTTACATTAAAACAAAGGCAACCCTACACTGCACAACAGTACTCATTCCATTTACTCTGTACTACACAGATACTATTTTGCCCAGTATAATGTGCTTTTCTAAACTGCATATTTAGATATCCACTCTACCACACATTGGGCAGCGGTAAGCCATTCATTTGCCCTTCAATCTCATTTAATAAATGTGGCCAGTACTTATAGCTGCACTCAATGAAATGCAACCAATAGTTTTACTGTTTGAGGCTGCTTTGGTCTGTATTGGGGATTTTCTTATTTGCACACTATTGCGAGACCATAGCGTTTCTATATATGAATAAGCAGGTTTATACAGGGCTGCATGTGGGCATGTCTTCCTTCAAAAACAAAGTTTTTAACTAATTCTGTAGCAGTTTAGATGACTCTTGTTATTTGACTGGGTATGCCTGAGAATTTCTTTTGCAGATGTTTCCATCTCAGGCCTTCATAGGTGGTTATTTCATTCTTCAGCCAATGTAGTCCATAAAGAAAGGAACCTAGAAATTTTCTTTGGTTGTTCTTGTGAAAATGTGTTGCATTTGTGTGCAGTGAAGAGACAGCAGAATGCTTTAGAGCAAATTTGATACAGGCAAAAGTCAGATGTAAACATGCTTTTTCTGGACATTTACACAAATCTTATAAGTTCATAAGTAAGTACTGGGCTAGCTGCCTCTGTGGGCCATTTTAAGCCTAGACAAATTACTTTTCAAAACTGAAAAATTAAATGCCATGCCTTGTGATTATGAGGTAAACACCTTAACCATTATACTAACCTCAACAAGTCAACTCCAGACAGGGAACAAAGGATTCAAACCCTGCACCCGTCCCTTACCACATTACATTTAATCATTAATCCACTACACTAAATTAGAAGAGAATCTATCAAGTAACTGAAATGCCAGTACTGTATAAAGTTAACTCAGACTGTATTTAAGTACATATTGACTTTTCCTTAAATACATTTTATCATATAAATAGCATAGACAATGCTAACACTTTCAAAAATCGTATATATCTCATACCTTCTATCTTTTCTTTAAATGCATTTTATCATATAAATAGAATAGACAATGCTGCGCAGTTCAGGTGTGTTAAATAATTCAAATTCCAGGTGGGTGGAAGACAAAGATGTAAACAACAGTGTTTGTCTTTTTTGCCTTTTGCGTCTGTGCGACCAGACACAAAGAGTGCTCTTAAAGAGGAATGCCCTTAAAAATATGTAACTTTTTTTTATTTAAAAGAAAATTAAGATCGATGCATTTTTTTTCCAGACAGTATGGTGTCTGTTCTGTTTTCTGGACAGTGTCTCCTAATTCTGGACAGTCTGGAAGAATTCTGAACGGTTGGCAACCCTAATGTGAAATCCTTTGTCTAGAGACCTATCTGTTTTCTTAGTGAGAGAAAGTGAACAGAACTGGTTTAATCTAGCCAGGGCATTCCTGCAACTGTTATTGTTTGGATAATTGGTCTGGTTTTTGTTTCTGTGCCTTAAATAGATAATGTTTTTAATCAGATATACCTGTTGCTCAAGTTGTTGCAGAGAGACTGACTTACTGCCTGCTGTGATATTTAGAAAAGATAAGACTTTATTCTCAATTATGGTCTGCACTTTTGATTTAATATCTCTGTAACCTGTACAACTGTTGTGTCCCACCCTCTCACCCAGTACTTGTGGTATTCTTATGTCTTGGTGGCTTTAAGTTGTCTGCCTCTGGTGTAAACTTGATAGTGGACACTCCCCCCAGTCACATTACATCAGCTCATTCTACTGTTAATAGTGAGAACTTAGTAAAGGCCCACCCCTTTAGCTTCTGCATATCGAATTATCTCATTATCTTCTGCCTCTTCACTTTCTACTAAAAAAAAAAAAAAAAAAAAAAAAAAACGTTTCCTGCCTTTCCTGGAACTAGTGTAGGTCAGATACAGATTTGCTGTATCCATGACTTTTTGTAAGCTTCTGAGCGGTGCTCTACAATTTTTCACTTAGATCTGCTAGTTTTCTGCTCTCCTGCACTTTTACTAATTTATTAGTCTAGCACTTTACCAGACTTCTTGTAACAATTATTGTAGCACACAACAGTGCTACCAGCACTAAACCTTCTACAAGGAAATAGCTCCAGTACTTATTATTAATGTCCACCCCTCCAGGAATGTCTAAAGGTCAGTTCCCTGTCGTTTCTCCTATTAGCCTGGTGAGCTTGGGCATCCTGAGGCAATGTAACAACTGCCTCATGTACACTGACAACCCTCTCCTCTTACCTCCCAACACTCATACTTGTGAGAGATGCACTTATATATCTAAACTGGAAGACATGCACTCTGCAGCCAAGACCGGAATAGCTGGTCAAGAGGAGAAGGTCAACACTTGCACCACACCACATGGAATGCATAGCCCTCCAGAGCACACACCAGCACTGCCTTCACATAAAAACACAAACCACACACCCATCTACTTTGAGGCTCTCAATAAAAATCTACACAAACAGCAGAGACCTCTAAGGCAGAAACGCACTCAACCACCACAACATAACACTAATCATGAGACACATAACTCTCCTAAACAGTGTGCAACTCAACCAAAGCCCCTAAGGCAAAACAGCATGCCCAACACACTAGTCATAGGTGACTTGATAGTGAGGCACACTGATGTCCCACTCACTAGGTTGAATAAAGAGCAAGTAACAGTCAGCTGCCTGTTAGGTGCCAGGATCTACCACATAACGCATGCACTCAGGTCCCTCAACAACAGGTACAAATATGACTCTGTCATTGTACATGTGGGTGTGAATGACCTGAGACGTACCTCCCTGGACAACATGAAAAGAGACATGGAGGAGCTCTCGGATTATGCAGCCCAGATGGGTATGACCCTAGCCCTGAGCAGCCTCCTATCATCACCCAGAATGATACCAAAATACATGCAGAAAATGATGGATTTCAACAATTGGCTAATTTTCTGGTGTCATTCTAAGGCGATACAGTATCTGTCTGCCTGGGATGACATGACTGACAGACCTAGATGCATTGCCAGAGATCGCCTGCATCTGTCACCCCTGGGCTTCCAGATACTGGCCAAGCCTCTTGCCACCCCTATAGTGCCTTTTTTAGGTGGTGTTCCAAAGACCAAATTACCACCATAACAGCTACAAACAAATGCAATCTGTGGGTCATGCTGCTCAACACGAGAAGTCTAAATCGAAAAATGCACTCATGCGAAGCACTCCATAAAATGGAGAACATTGACATTTGTGCTGTAACAGAGACCTGGATCAAGGCAGCAGATAGAACCCCTGCACTACCAGGCTATAACTCATTCTATACCTTTCGGCCGAAGAACTTGGACCGAAGCTCAAATGGCGGTAGTGTTTCCATATTCATAAAGGATGCGCACACCCCCAGACTGGTAGCCCAACGTGACGCATCAGAGATACTTCAAGTGCAGCTAATATTGGGTAAGACGGCGATTCAGGTCATAGCCTGCTATAGGTCCCCAACCATGAACCAAGACTCACACTCCACCTTCCTAAGCACCCTGGAGAATATTAGGGTTGAACCTAAAAGTCTCAAACTGGGTGATTTCAACTACCCCTCCACTAATTGGGAAAACTACTCATTTACCAATACACTTGCCCGATGTTTCCTGGAATTTATTAATTGTAATGCCCTGGACCAGCTCATTCTTACCCCCACTAGAGGTAAGGTACCCTTGACCTGGTCATTACTAACATAGGTGACTGTTGCTCTATACCAATATACCTGGTTAGATCCGAGCACAAACTAATCACCTTGGAAATCCACATACCTCCCACCCACCCACCCCACCCACAAAGGTAACCACCATGAATAACTTTTCCAAAGCTAACTCTGGGCTCCTAAAAACAGAGGTGGCTAACTTCACAGCACCCATGCAATTGGAGAACATCTGCATGTCCGCCAAATCATACACTAATGTCCTCATACACTAATGCCCTGTACGAACATGTACACAAATGCATGGCGCTCGCCATACCCATTAGAACCAAGATGCTCTCCTCCAAAAAATGGAAGCCAATCTGGTGGTCCCCTGCCATAAACAAACTCTACAACAGAAGGAGGAAACTGAAGAGAAATAAGGTGAAGTCCCAAGATTGAAAAAAACTTCCTTATCAGCTTCAACAAAAAGTTGAGATCCCTCATCAAATACTCTAAAGCTAGCTATGAAAACAGAATTGCAGCAGATAGTAAAGACAGCCACAAGGCCTTCTATAGTTATGTAAAGAATCTCCACAGCAATACCCAGATTTGCTAAGAGCTGTTGCGCAATGGCACCTGATATACTGAGCCAAAAGATATTGCCGATATACTTGCTGACAGATTCAGTGCTAACTTTACCCCTCTCTCCCCCACCAAAGGATCAATCACAATACCAGTAGATTGCCAGGCACCCAGGATTACTGCGACACAGGTTAAGACAACACTGTCCAAGGCCAAGAATACACCTTCTATGGGACCTAACAATATCCCTGGCTGTGTTCTACATGAACTACAGAATAAACTGGCACCTCACCTGTGTGCCCTGTTCAATCACAGCCTCACCTCAGGCTTTGTCTCTACCAAATGGCACACTGCTACTGTCATCCCTCTCCACAAAGGATGAGTGACTATAGACCCTGGGAACTATCACCCCATTATCCTGACAAGTCTGATATGCAATGCTATGGAACGCATCATTATGGACCTAATAAACAAATATATATGGAACTTCCAACTCTGGATCCCACAGAGTTTGGTTTTATGAAGGGGTGATCATGCCTGCTCAACCTGGTTGACTTCTTTGAGTCAGTCACCAGAGCTGTGGAAGAAGGCAAGGTGGTTCATACAGCCTACCTTGATCTGGTCAAGGCCTTTGATACCATTCCACACTCAGGAATCACAGTAAAACTCACTAAGCTAGGCATCAACCCCTATATCACTAGGTGGGTTGCAAATTGGCTCACAGATAGAACCCACAGTGTGTAAGTAGCTGACTCCAAGTCAGACTGTCGACCAGTCATGAGTGGAGTCCCACAGGGTTTGTTCCTGGGTCATCTCCTGTTTGGTATCTACTTCTCTGAAGTTCAGGCCAACATGAAGGAACTTTGGCTGACAAAGTTCGCAGACGATTGCAAGTTGGGAGCCATAATTAACTCCCCAAGTGATGTTGGCATCCTACTGAAAAGCCTCACTGAGACCAATGACTGGTGTCAGAACCATGGCCTTAGGCTTAATGCCAAAAAGTGTGTCATCACCCCCTTTGGAAAAAACCCAGTTCCCATGAATTACCACATCAATGGTAGTCTACTGAACACAGAAGGTGTCATAAGAGATCTGGGAACACAGGTTGACAGCAACCTCTCTTTTGACTACCACATTGCCACAGTGGTCAGAAAGTCTTTCTATGTGGCACATCTCATTACTAAGTATTTTGCATCCAGGAAGAAAGAGGTCATTGTCTCCCTCTACTCTTCCCTCATTAGGCTAATCATAGAGTATAATGCTCCATTTGGCATGTACCTCACTAGACACCTACAACAACTGGAGAGGGCACAAAAATACCTCATAAAGAGGATCCTAGGCCTTAAACATTTGTCCTATATGGACAGATTAAAAAAAACTCCAACTATTCTCTGTCTCATATCGCCTACTTAGAGGTGATCTCTGCTTGACTTACAAAGCAATGTCTGACCCAGCCCTGTTAGAAATGCTACATCTAAAGAAATCCCAATCCCTGCACACTACACACTTCAGAGACCTCACCCTCATTACCACAATCAACAGAACAAGCTGGAGGGACAGGTTCATAACCCAGAGACTGCCCATGCTATGGAATAGACTTCCCATACATGTCAAGCAGAGTGACTCACTGGCCCTCTTCAAGGCAAATCTTGATGAGTGGATGGGAAATAGAAAATTCACCCCTGGGATCACTCCAGGGGCTCTACATGACAGAGGCATTGGGAACTAAGGTTAGGTGGCATGATGACAGGGTAATCCTATGGACTAGGCTTGTAAAGGCTCCAGGGCCATTAGCCTAGTACACACCTATGAACCTATGACCTCCATACCTCTGCTCACCATGCAAATTTAGTTCAGTATGCAGATGACTCAACATTAATATGTGTAGCCTCAATAAAAAACAAGCTCCAAGACATTACCCAAAATTGTTTCTCTTCTATAAAAACCTGACTCAAAGAATCAAATATCCTACTCAACCCCATGAAAACTAAGTTAATGCTATTTACCTCAAAATGTTGCCAAAATCCAAAGCAAACTTTTAGTATAAAGTAAGCAAATAATGCAGTCATTGAAACTATAACTCATGGTAAACTTCTAGGTGTTATAATAGATGACTAGGATATACTGCACACCATTAAATCTATGCACCAGAAACTAGGCTCCGATTATATTATTAATAGATTCCTTAAAGATTCTACAAGAAAAATTCTAGCCACCACCGTCTTATTGCCAAGTCTTGTATTCACCACTCCTGTCCTAACAAACTTAAACAATACTTAGATAAAGAAACTTGCCTCCTGCTACAATAAAATAGCTAAATTTGCCACCAATCTTCTTTATAGGATCCACCATTGTTATAGCTTAAAGCGATTAAACCATCTTGAACTGCACAACTACCTAACGTATTCACAACTAACTACAGCACTCAGACTCATTTGTCATCCAGATAAATGCCCTGCACTACAAAATGTATTCCTGCCTACTGTCCAGCAAGGGACTGCTGTTCTAGTAACAAATTCTTATTACTTACAAATATATCAAATAATGTTGCAGGAGATTCGCTCAACTCCCAGTAAGTTACTAAATCCTAGAATAGTATCCCCATACAAATAAAACTTCAAACAAATTCAACAGTTTTAAACCACTGCTTAAACAACATCTTAACCAACTCTTGTCCTGCATATGCTCATCACAAGGTTAGGACTTTGGGTCAACCATATGATACTCACCAAATACTGTCTTTAAACAGAATACTCTCAGTCTATCCCTGAAATGACAGAACAATTTCTTATACAACTGTTGCCTGCACAATGCACTAACTTGCATGTGGGCTTTCTCTTTAGTTACTTTCGCCTCTGTAAATTCATACAATGTAAAAAGTTAACTACCGTTTGTGTATAAATGTAAATATAAGTGCAACTTCTCTGTGTTTAACTGAAACTTAGTATAATGCAATATAAGCAAATGGAGCTTTTCTGCCTGGGCCTTCACTAAAAATGTATATTACCCAGTCAGACTTTCCTAGCAAACAAAGACAAATAAATAATAAACTTTCAGGTTCACATGTTACTCATATATTTGGTCAAAATATGGAACAGGTTTATAGCTCTATGTGACTTGTATTAATGTCTGTTACATATGACCATTGTGTATATGTAACACAGTAGGGATATTACTCTCAGCAGGTGAAGTTAGGTATAGACATACCCACAGACAGTATTGGTGTAGTGGTAACATGGACTGTGGCCATACCTCTCATTTGTCCAAATGTTCGCAGAATGTCCAGACTTTTGCCTTATATTTTTAGTCTGTTACTCATAACATTTTGTTTTCAGGCAAATTATTGGCAAATCATTGAGGGCTGAAGTCAAAAAATACTGACAGACATTTGAGTTTCAGACTTCATACTCTTCAGAAAAATTCATGCTAATGTAAAACCTGCTATTCGATCAATTTTCTATGTTAGTAAGAGCAGTCTTAAAAATTCTCCCTACTTTAGGGTCTTTGTCTCCCCGTAATTTATGTAAGACGTTGAGAGGTATAACTGTGGAAGACTATGAGCAACCCCACATACCTGAGTTCAAAACACATCTTTGGATATATGACATATCTTAAGCTGTATACTGGTGAGTGTGTCTGACGCATTCTGTTTATATTTTGGTGTAAGGACATATGAGGCACCTGCTAGTTGTCACGTGTGTTTATTAAATGTACAGGTAACAGGTGGCTGCACATTTCTTACACTGACATGTTTTCTGTTGCATTGAAGTAAAATGTATTTTTGAGCAGTAATGCATCTTGCCCTGCAGACAAGGATCTGTGAACAGGCGTACTACATTTAAAAAACATAAGTACATATTTTATTTATTTATTTTTTTCAGATTTGGGTTGTCTTATCAGTTGACCTTATACTGCCTGATGTTAGAGTGCTTCCTACTTATGGGTGTATTTGCTTCACTGTACCCCACAGCTACATCACTCCATGAGAGGGTGGCATTACCAGATGTTGACAAACCCAGTAAGTCTCCCTCCATATAGGTTGTACTGACTTTTCATTAGGTGTCAATGTGAGCAGCCTCTGTACTGATTTTTTGTTCACCTTTATTTCTCATACAAGCATACAACATTGTCCATCAGGTATGTGCCTCTCTACTCAGTTAGGTTGGTTTGTATCAGTGGACCTGCAGCTGGATTACATCAGAATGTTTTCTACTGACTTGTTTTATGTGTATGCCTGTACTCCACAGTGGCATTGCAGGTTTCACAACAGGGGGTGGAGTTGGAGGAGGACATGTCTGGCATGTATGCATGTATGAGCACTTCTACAATGCAACTCTCGTGTGCTTTTTTGATGTCTAATGCAAAATTTCACTGTTCTCTAGGGGGCATTGTACCACCCACAGCAATGTCATCCATGTACATTGACATCTCTGTTCCTGTTCTGTATTGTTAGTGAAGTGTCAACCTTTTTCACATATATTCTGACCCAGTCATCACTTTTGTATGTATCTGACATGTTATATCTGTATTTGCAGGACATCCACTTACAACCTGCTCCACAAGCTGTCAAATGATTATAAGGAGGGATGTGACATGCTTTATTCATGCAGTACAGCCAACACACAGGGCATTGGGATCAACATTATCATGTCATGGATGGATCAGTCATGTGCCTAAGAGTATAGCCTTTGATACAGGGGGATGGCTTGGCCAGCCATTTTTTTCATGTTGGGGCTTTAGATATTAGTCATGATGATGACCATGAGCTGCTGCCCCAGTTCTGTCTGACAGTAGTCATGGTGAATCTGAAAACAATGGACTGATAATATCCACAGGATGGCACTTAGGCATGTGGCTGATATTCAGAACATGCATCTGCTGATGCACCTGTTGTCATAGGCACATTTACGTTCCCTGCAATATCAGGGCAATAGCCTGCATGCATTCCTCATGCTACCAGTTGTGTAGCACACCAGCTCCATGTATTACGCAACGGTCAGGAGTGCAGGCATGGGGAGGTCATGACAGCATTGGCTACACAGCATGATAGCGTGATATCTGTTGCATGTTCTACTGAAAGCCTTGTTATAGTGTTGCTGGATGAGTGCTACTGTACAAACTGGGTGTTACATGCCTTGATACCCAGGAGAAAGATTACTTCTAGTGTGGAGAGGCAGACACATCTCACAAGACCCACACATGGCTTTCGTCCATCAATGACCATGCTGCAGTGTGGACACACATCTACAGATGCATATATTCCTCATGTACTGCAATAGTCAGGTGTGCCTTTTCATACATACCTGCTTACAGACACTCTTCCATGCATATTCTGACCTTGTTGATACACTGTTGAGTGCCCCCTGGCTGATGTTTCATACCTGTCTTAGATACTTTGTTTTATTACACTTATTTATGTATCTGCATAAGTCCTGTTTTTATACAATATGTGCATTATACTGCAGCTGTACATTTTCAGGCTGGGATAGCCCTGTCCCATACTATTTGTATGTCCATTGTCAGATATGTCGCTTTGTTGGCACACCTTATCCTAGTGGTATCGTTGCAGCTCTTATATGCTGCATAGCATAGTGTTCTACAGAGCAATACATTCCTATGATGTGTGCACTGCATCTCATTGTTATTATGCAACCCCTCATGTGATGTTCCATTGGCTATGGTACATCTTGCTGATGTACACACCAATAGGCATTGTAATATACACATTTATGCTGCTACATACACGCATTCATTATGAGTATGATGGCTGTATTCCTGGTGATTGACACTTGCTGTTTGGTGTGCCTCATGTGTGTCATACACATACAGGTATGGCCAACATTGGCAATGTACCTTGCCTATACCACTCCAATAGTAAATGCTCTTCTATACCCATCCCAACGTATTTGTTTCTTTTGTACACATATGTGCATAATCGATTGCATATAAACTTCTTATTATGGTATGTATGAAGTTCCATCTGGAAAGGATACTGACTTTTTTCCAGTAGTTGTTAGCTGTGATGCTGTAATGGGACAACGCTGTGTGGACATCAGCACTGCGTACTTGTGTATATGTGGCTTGTCATGGCTGAAAGTTCTGAACCAGATGCTGCTGTGTTGCCAGAGCTACCATATATGGCCACAGCTTCCATCGATCACATCTGTTTTTTCTGACCCCTGTGTTCTTCTGATTATCTTATGAAATATTTGATAGCTCCATATCAGACATCTGAGGTTCTTGGGGTAGTTCATTAACACTTAGTGCTGGCAGATCACTTTTAGTATTCAATATGATGTGCAATATGGCACACAGTGACCATCTGTGATGCCTTTTCTGGGGCATATTGCTGCGCACCCGTGAATATGTCTGGATATCTGAATCATAATTTCAGCATTCCAAAAACCTGCTCAGTGGTGTTATGTGTTTCAATCTGTGCTCATTGAATGAGTCCTTAGCAGTCATAAATGAGGCTTTGAATAGTGTCATGAGCCAGGGTTCCAGTGAAAAACTGCAGTTACCTGTTTGTAGAGAAATACATACACTTAGTCACCTTCTGTAATGGTGACAGATCATGGATTAAATTACTTCATATCTGTGATCATATATTTACTAAATAGGGACCCCCCCCCCAGAATGTCACTCTGTTGGAAAGCAGACCTCAGCTCACTTTCCCTCCAGATTGCTGCATCAAGCACACTACTGGGGTGAGTTGCCATAATATTAATAATGAGGCCATCTGCAGAGCACATTACCTGACAATTGAGCAATGGCTACTTCGTTTTATTGATTTACTGTTCCACATCACCTGATGCTGGAGTTTTTATTGTTACATGGGTGCAGTCAATTGTACCCAGGACACGTGTAAAATTGGCGATGGCATAGAACTGTTCCATGGCAGTTCAGTGCTCCATCTCCATGAAAGTTGCTGGAAAGCTGATGACTTCTTCCACAGTGTAGCACATAATTGCCAGGTAGTGCCCTAATATGTGACCTACAGCTGTCTGGGGAACTCTTACAGCATCAACCATATGCTAATAAAATGTCCCAGAGGCCAGTATACTCACCCAGACTCAGGCACATTTTTGTTTCTATTGGGTCCTCAATATGTGTGAGTACATGTCAGATGCACACAACCTACAGTCTGCACCAGCTCTCTATCTAATCTATGTTTATCAAAGATTTCCTTGTCAGACAACTGGCTTATCAGTGCACTGTTGGCTGTCTTCAAGAATGCATTTGCCGATCATCTTCTAATCTAGCCTGTAGAACTCCAGCCTGCTGTAGTGCATTTATTGCAGCTTGCATTCCTATTGATTATTATTATTTTTTCCATAATCCAAAGGATCGAAGTATAATATGTCAGAATTCACTGTAGCAACTCTGGGCTCTGCTGAGTGTTTTAACAGAAGTGTTGGCGTACTGCTCTGTTTCATTTTATTGTCATTGAGATTACCCATTGTGTTTTGAAATCTGCCTTGCATAGTGTTTGTAATCATCCTATGCTGAATAAAGTATTAGTCATGCTTGATATTTCATCCATTTTGGAATTGCTTCTTTGTCTTTTGGAATCTGGCTCATAACATTTATCATGCCTTGAAAAGGGTTTGGCCTTATTTGCCTATATTTCCCTAAGTATGATATACTTTATACTTTTTTTTGGCTACATCAAGAAAACTTTAACGCATTTTTCAAATAGGTCATCCATTAGGGAAACCAAATATTTTCTGTGAGCATAATACTTGTTTTCCCAGCCCCTTTGGGTAACTTGTGTAGTACGTTTATGCATGTTTTCTGAAATTTTTTTGATCAGAGGCATTCATTTTTAGACTTGCCTTCTTGTAGCACTAATGGCTATTTGTTATTTGTACTGTTCATACATTTGTATCCTGTTAGTATCAATATCTGCTTTATTATTCATATACACTACAGTGCTCGTGCAAGACTAGTCTAATTTGTGGTATATTATCTGTCTGTTTTGTTCTTCAGTTTCCCCTAAATGCTAAGCCTCTGGGAACTAAATAATGAATCGTTTTATATAGCATTCTGACATTTTGTATCTCTTGCCCCTCTCCTTGGAATTGTATTATTTCAAGGCAATTAATCAATACCATTCCCTTCCCTTTTTTGGCATTGTCATTCCTATTGATTTGGCTGCAAATTACAAGGCCAACATACACATCTTCCTATCCTAATTAATAGTTTACACCTAGCATTATTAATGGTTGCTTCTATGTGGTTCATGAACTGTGATTAGAGCGATCTATTTGACAAATATATACACATGGAATTGCACAAAACTAAATGAGGTTAGTGATTCTTTCTCTGGTTTGTTGTGTGTAATTGTGACAGCTGTTAATGGCCTACTGGCATAGAGTCTTACTCGGGTTGTCATCTTGCAGTTGATAAGATTGATTTATCCCACCTTTTTTTGTGCTAACTTGCAGTATTCTTTTGCTGTTCATATCAGCTTAAGAAATAACAGTGTCTGGACTTGGACATCTCCTTAACTGCCCTGTGCCTTGCTGGTACTTATTAGAACATGTAATAGGCATACTCATCATAAGCACTGTTAAGGATTGCAGTGATTTTTTTAATATCTAATGGATCTATAGTTGTAATTTGCTATGGCTAGAGGGCTTCTTAACAATTTAGCTTTTCCAGCCTGTGCTATCCCATAAATCGTGTTCACTTTCACTGGGATCTAGCTTTACTCCTCATCCTGTCAATGCAAATCCATACAATTCAAAAACATCCTTATGAAAGTCAGTTCTCTCTGTTTAATGCCAGCCTCTTTTTTATCTTTTACATTGATCAATACTCTTATTAGTGTCTAGTTGTTTGCTGTTTTTTCACGTCATTGTATCACCACAGTAGTTTCTAACATTTTGATGCATTATAAATCCTTCTGCACCATACAATTCAACAAATCGTATGATGAAATATCACCAGCTATTGTGTCTGATATTTCATAAGGCCAGAATGTGTATTGAGTTGAGTAATATTTTTTTTCCTTCTGAGGTCATCCTGACTTGATGGTAATCTGATCTTAAATCCTATTTGATGAGAATATTTGGTCCACTTACTTCACATATTATATCATACACAAAAGGTGTCAAGTGTCCTTCCCTTGTAATTTCTGTGTTAACCACTCACATGTAATTACAAACGTCATGTCACCAGGTTTCTTGGACTTTGTGGGTAACTATGGGAAAGAAAAACAAGATGGTGGGCAAGATAACTTTTAAGTAATATCAGTCTTTCTAACCTTTCCAGTTCAATGTTTATTTTTTTCTCAGGTGGAAATGGATTCTCATACATTGCTGTACTACTTAAGTTAGTTTAGGGTCAATGTTCAGCTTTACTTGAAAGAATTCCAGTTTTCCAATTTCTTCAAACAAACAGCTATACTCAACAGTTTGGCAAGTTTATTTGCTATTTCTGTCTCTGGTTACAATATTTCAGATTTGTAATACATACAGTTGCTAGGTTGTGGGAGTAATTTAGAGCATTTGATCCATGCCATTAAAGTACATAAATGAAACTTGCCAATCTGTCATTTAGTTTTGACTCTGATTTACAATAATATTTTATTTTCAAAATCTTTCTGTACTGTATTTATGAATTTTCCCACTGACTTGACTTGTGTGTGTGTGTGTCTGTCTAGAGAGACTCTTAGGAAATATGATCCAGAAGTTTAGAATAAAAAAAAAAACATATTCGCAGCTTTAATTTCCTAGGACCTCTGCTTCAAACCAGTCCAGTACAGGATAATGTTTGAATTGCATGCATATATTCTGTTACTCCCTTTTGGTAAATTTGATTGTGGCCCTAAATTACTGGAAATGTCTATAGTAAGTATGAGTGGATATGCATTTAGACTCTTGTTTTGTTTGATATTTCAAGTGAACTACTAATAACCTTGTTGCCCTTCCATTTTAGTTTCTAACATACATATGGAGTTTCTCATCTGTCACTGTCTGTTTTCTTTTTCTTCCAAGTTTCATTTAAGTACTGTCTTTCTTTATGGCCCTAACTTGTAATTACTAGATCTAAATTGTTATGTTTGTCCAACTACTCTCTCGGTACTCATTTTTACTTCTGTTGTTACCTTTACATATCTAATATTATTTTTTTCTTTTTGCTCTTTTAATATGTCTTACTCCTTCCTTGAGCCAAACCTCTCAGTGTTTACTGGCCACCATAATATCTAATATAGTTGCACATACAACTCCAGCTGCTTTTTCTTTAATATCTTTAGACCTTCTACTACTATACTTTTTTCTACCAACTTCATTAATAATTGCTACTCAGTATTCCTCTTCTTTTATAGTTTGCATTTCTGGCATTTTAGAGACTTACAAAGATAAAGAAACATTCCCTAAAATTATATCTAGACATGGTTGTTCCTTTTTTCTTGAACTATTTGAATTAGAAGTCAAAACTACCCATGCCTTCATTTCTTTACCTGTATAAGTAAATTCTCAGTTTATTGATATGGCTATTAGCCCATTGAAGCATGTGTATGTGGACTCATTCCCTCATTTCACAAACTTCTAAGTTTGTATATCTCAAATTATAAACAAATGAAGTGAGAGAACGGATAGTTTTGAAATATAAATATTTTGTTACAAACTATAACCGCACATAAAACAAAATGATAAATAATTTGAGATGTAGCTATGAATGTGCAGGAAAGGGTCAATTCACTCCCAAACCAAGCCAATCAAGAACAAACAAACTGAGTGTGAGAACAAACAGTTCTGAAATAAAAATACTTTAATAAAAATTATAATCGCTCAGAAAACAGTGATTGAGCACTTTCATACCACTTGGGGGACTTTGTCAGAATACCATCATGTGTCCTCAAACTTATTTTATATCACAGGTTTCCCTTAATTAAAATCAGTTAATGCAATTAATTAAAGAACTAACTTTACATTTAAAGAGACATGCATGTTAAACTGGGTGTTTCTCCTATACTTGTAAAGCTCATTTTATAACAGAAAAATTATATTCTAAAAAATACAAAGAACTAATTTGGCAAATTAGGTTGAATGCTTGTTCCCCTCCAGGTTTAAATGATAGTATAGCTTTACAACCTGCACTCCAGTTAAATGCTTTGAAAAATTGGCAAATTGATAAAATAATACAAGGATCCAGTGTCCAATATGTTTTAGTATGTTTATAAGGCTCATATCTAACTGTTTTTATTATGTTTTAATTAGTTTTATTATTAATTTATATCCTAGTGTATGATTTTCAAAGAGTATTTTATGAGCTAATTTTTTATGTTTTGTGCATTAACAAATTGAGAAAATGTGTTTATTTGAATACATATACATATTTTTCTGGTGAAAAATGGGCTTAACAAGTATAGGAGAAACAACCTGCTTAACGTACATGTCCCTTTAAATAGTTTTTTTTTTTTTTTATTAATTATATTAGTTGACTTTAATTAAGCGAACCCTGTGGTATAAAATGATTTTGAGGGCACATGCTGGTATTTTGATGAATTCCCCCGAGTGGGACGAAAGCATCCAATCATTGTTTTATGTGTGGTTATAGTTTATATTTCAGAACTGTTCACTCTCACTCCACTTGTTTGTTTTTGGTTTCTTTGGTTTGGGAGTGAAATTATGTTTTTCTGGAGGTTGTCAGTTACATCTCAAATTATACATTATTTTGTGGTTCATAATGTCTACTCTATCTTCATAACTAAGTCTGTCTCTTTTATAATTTCATCCATTTATATATTTTTATTCTATATTATTTAATAGCAATGCTTAGAGTTTTTTAGCTATTTTCACATGGATTTTAATGTGATTATTAAAGTTGGATGTGTACATCTTTTATCGTTGCCCTGCAGTGTGAGTGTCACAGTCTCAAGCACCTTTATGCTTGAAACATTTCTTTTCATTTTTTTCTATATCTTTTCATTTAACTGTGATGGATTTCTATGTTTTTGTGCTATGTATTTTGCAATTAGGTAGTTACCCTGCCTTTAGCTGTCCGCTGTCTGCTTGTTCCCTTTAATGGAAAGGTTGTTAAACTGTTATTACATCACCTGTGTCTCACAGCCACTAAGGCCTAAACATAAACCCAACATATTAGTCATAGGAGACTCCATTGTGAGAAACACAGATGTGCCCCCCACCAGGCTGGATAAGGAGAAAGTCACGGTTAGTTGTTTGTCGGGTCCCAGAATCCGTCCTATCACCAATGCACTCAAGTCTCTCAACAGGTACTGTTATGACTCTGTCAAAGCACATGTTGGTGTAAATGACTTGAGGCAAACTTCCCTGGACTATATGAAGAGAGACATGATCTAGCTCACTGACTATGTGACCCAGGCAGGTCTGTTCCTAGCCTTAAGCAGCATTCTACCATCACCCAGAATGATGCCTCAATACAAACAGAACATGATTGACTTTAACAATTGGCTTAGCTTCTGGTGTCATTCCAAGGGGATCCAGTACCTGACAGCCTGGGATGACATGATTGACAAGCCGCAATGCTTTACCAGAGATGGCCTGCATCTGCCTTCCTTGGGCTTCGGGACCCTGGCAAAAGCTCTTGCCTCCCCCATAGTGCCAAGAGATCAAAACTACCAACATGAAAATGTCATCAAAACATAAATTAAAGGTCATGCTGCTAAATGCAGGTAGTCTAAACATGAAACTGCACTCATTGCATGTATTCTTAACTCTGGAAGAACTGACATTTGTACAGTCACAGAAACCCGGTTCAAAGCTGCGGAGAGCACCCCAGCCATACCAGGTTACTCATCGTATCATTCATTCAGACCCCAAACTGTGGGCAGCAAGCAGAACAAAAGGAGGTGGAGTTGCAATATAGAGTATATAAAAGACATACACACCTCTAGGCTGATCAAAGAGTATGATGCATAGCAAATACTCCAGGTGCAGTTAACAACTGACAAGACCCCTATTCAAATCATAGCTAGCAACAGGCCTCCAACTCTGACTCAAGATGCCCACTCCACCTATCTGGACCTTTTTGAATCTATCAAGATCCAACCATTTACCCTGATCCTGGGTGACTTTAACTATCCAACCACAGATTGGAAGAAATACTCATGCAAAAACACAAATGCCCAGAGATTCCTTGATTTTGTCAATGCACATGCCTTGGACCAGTTGGTTGACACCTCCACAAGAGGTGAAAATATCTTGGACTTGGTATTAACCAACATGAGTAACCACTGCAGCATCCCTACAGTGCCATCATCTCAGGTAAGATCCGACCACAAAGCAGTCACTTTTGAAGTCACCATCTCTACCCCCCCAGCTAGGGTCAAACAAAATAACTTCTCCAAAGCTGATGACAACCTCCTGAGGGAAGGAATAAACAGCTTCACAGCCCCCTCTGCCTCCATAGGAATTGGCACATATGTCCAAACCTACACCAAAGTACTATATGAGCATTTATACAGCTGCATGGAATCAGGAATACCAGACAAAGCATCATCCTCAAGGAAGAGTAAACCTGTCTGGTGGACATTTACAATAAATAAACTCTATAATAAAAGGAAAAAGAATTGCTGTCCAGGACCAAGAAGGAGCAGGTGTCTAATTGGAAGCAATCTCTCCTTAGCCTGAACAAGCAAATAAGAGCACTAATGAAATGCTCCAAAGCAAACTTCGAGTCCAAATTGGCCACATCTACTAAAGACAGTCATAAGGGTTTCTTCACATATGTACGCAATCTCAAGGGAAGAACCCAGATCTGCTCAGAACTGGTGGTCAAGGATACCACACACACAAACCCTGTAGATATAGCCAACCTGCTGGCCAATAGGTTCAGTGAAAACTTCACTCATCTGTCCACCCATCGGAATAACAGGGCATCCCCAGTACCTGTCCCCCTCCCCTTATCTCTAGGGAACAAGTCATCACTGCCCTCTCAAAGGCAAAAAATACAGCCTCTATGGGACCCAATAACATCCCGGGCTGCATCCAACTTGAACTCAGACAGGAACTTGCAGCACGACTAGGCACCCTATTCAACCAAAGCCTGAGTATCGGCTTCATCCCAGCCGAGTGGAAGACAGCTACTGTGTCATCCCTTTGCACAAAGTGGAGCATCCACCGATCCAGAAAATTATAGACCCATCAGCCTAACTAGTCTGATCTGTAAGGCCGTGGAGCAGATTATCATGGACCTCATTAACAAGGACATTGACAACATCCAGACACTTGATCCCACACAGTTTGGTTTTGTCAAGGGGAGGTCATGCCTGTTAAATTTGGTCGACTTCTTTGAGACAGTCACCAAGGCCATAGACGAGGGGAAGATGGTGCACACTGCCTACCATGACCTGGCCAAGGCATTCAATACTATTCCCCACTCAAGTATAATAAATAAACTCTCTCAACTAGGTATCAATCCATATGTTACCAGATGGGAAGCAAACTGGCTCATTGATAGAACCCACCTATTCAAAATAGGGTAAGCCACCTCAAGTAGTAGTCCCGTATCTAGCGGGGTACCGCAGGGATTGGTCTTGGGGCTTCTGCTGTTGGGGATATACTTTTCAGAGGTGCAGGCCAAATCTAGTGGGCTATGGCTGACCAGATTTGCAGATGACTGCAAGCTGAGTGTTGTCATTAATTACCCTAGTGATGTGGACATCCTCCAAGAGGGTCTCACCCAAACAAATGACTGGTGCCAGAAACATGGCCTCAAACTGAATGCCAAAAAAATGCATCATCTTCCCTTTTGGGGAGAGTGACGTCCCCACAAATTATCACATTGATAATAAGGCACTAAGCATGCAATCAGTCATGAGGGACTTGGACACCCAGGTTGATAGCAAACTGACTTTTGACTACCAT
The DNA here is from genome assembly GCF_019279795.1 of Protopterus annectens. Lineage (NCBI taxonomy): Eukaryota > Metazoa > Chordata > Ceratodontiformes > Protopteridae > Protopterus > Protopterus annectens. The sequence goes on from NC_056737.1 coordinate 1,478,670,916, forward strand.
ATTGCCTCCATTGTACGGAAAGCTTTCTACATGGCCACCTCATTAGTAAGTGTATCTCATCCAGGGACAAGGTGGTCATAACATCCCTGTTTTCTTCCCTTACAAGACCCATTATTGAGTACAATGCCCCTTTTGGCATGTACCTCACAAAGCACATGCAGCAGCTAGAGATACCACAGAGGTTCCTCACCCGGAGAGTCCAGGGCCTCAAACATCTACCCTATACAGATAGGCTAAAAGCCCTGTCCCTCTACTCAGTCTCCTACAGACTCCTCAGAGGTGACCTCTATCTGGTATACAAAGCAGTCTCAGACCCTGCCCTGATGGGACTGCTGCATATCCACAAGTCAAGCTCCACTGGAGTAACCCACATGCATGACCTCAACCTGGTGTGTGACATCAATAGAACTTGTTGGCAGGACAGATTTGTGTCCCAGAGACTCCCCCTTTTGTGGAATAGACTTCCTCTCCACATAAAGCAAAGTACCTCATTAAACCTTTTTAAGCACAACTTGGATAACTGGATGGAGAACAGAAAATACAATCATGGGGTTACACTTGTGTCACTGCTGGACAGTGGCATAGGGTGCTGACTTGTTGGAACATCGGCTAAAGTCTTGGCTAGGCTTGTAAGTGCCTCAGAGCCAATAGCCTAGTAACTTCCTATGATCCTATGATCCTTGAGGCTCATTTGTCTCATACTTTATTTAGAAGACATACACTTTCACATTTTATAATAAAGAAATGATAATATTACTTTAAGCAGTGTTCTCTGTTAAATACATTTATTTTTTTACTTGTCTAATGGCATTCATGTTTGCAGAAGCATAAAGTGAACAAATAATTGTATTTTACTCAGTGAATTTGGTTTGGAATAAAATAATTGATAAAACTGTTCAAAAATACCATTATTGATTTATTCAGGGTGTTCCATTGACAAAAAGCTTGTTTTTCTTAAATAAAAAAAATTAGATGAACAAAATACCATTAATTCCAGGAGCTATTCAGCCAAGTGTCTAGCAACAACAGAAGAAAAAAAAAAACACTACCAAAATTAAATTTATTGTTTTAAAAATAGGAGCAGGATTCCAATGGAGTACATCAAAACAGTACAGACCATAGTAAATGTATCTTACTTACAGGGAAATGCATAATTCATAGTACATAATTATTGTTTTCCTTGTATATAAAAACAAAATTTATAATGTATCTGCATGCTCTAGATGTCATGGTCCTGACATATAATCTGATGGCACCAGCCACTTACATGGGCCAACAAACATCCCTTCATGAAGGCTGGCTATTATATTTTTACTAAGTCCAAAATACACGCTTGAAGGACATCCAAGTACCAAAACCAGAAAACAGTTCAATGCCCAAACGAGTAAAAAACACACCATAAGCTCAAAAATATGGAACAAAAAACAAACGTAATTCCAGCAGTTTATTAGTTAAGCGCTTTCTTCCCCATCAAACGGGAACTTCATCAGAACCTTCTTTGTTGAAACATGGTAAATTGTCAGAACACTAAGTAGATTTTCTTTGTATGCCTTTGGAAATTGTTTTGGAACACAATATATTTATGTTCAATGATACCTGTTACTGGCAAGAATCAGGAGTTTCCATGGGCACTAGTTGTGGCAACACGTATGCAAACCTGGTCATGGTGGATTGGGAAGAGCGACCCTTGGTGCATGATTCCCATGTTGCTTTCTATAGATGATTTGTGGATGACTTCATTGTTGGTTGGAAGGGGGATGAGGAAAGTTAAAATTGTTCCATCAGTATCTTAACAGTACTAGTGATTGTTTACAGTTTACTATGAACTGTTCTAGAAGCAGTATAGATTTTTTAGATTTTACTGTTTTTAGAATTGAGAATGGTTGGAGTACTAAACTACATAGGAAACCTTGTTATTGTCCAGATTTTTTACACCATAATAATATGCGTACAAAGCAAAATTTTCCGTAACATAGTCAGGGGACGAGCAATGAGGGTTTCATGCCTTTGTTGCCAGGAAGATGAGTATCAGAAAGAATTGATTAATTTGCAAGAAGGTTTTTTGAGTAGGAGATATAGTGTGCATTAAATTGAGAAAGCGTATGTAAGGGTACAAAATAAAAGAAAAGGGAAAGCTAGACCTTACTATTCAACTTGTTCCCTTACACATCCAACTTTAATAATTGCATTAAAATCCATGTGAAAATAGCTAATAAACTCTAAGCATTGCTATTAAATAATATAGAATAAAAATATATAAATGGATGAAATTACAAAAGAGACAGACTTAGTTATGAAGATAGAGTAGACATAATGAAACACAAAATAATGTATAATTTGAGATATAACTGAGAGCCTCCAGAAAAACATCATTTCACTCCCAAACCAAAGAAACCAAAAACAAACAAGTGGAGTGAGAGAATGAACAGTTCTGAAATATAAACACTTTAAAAAAACTGTAACTACACATAAAACATTGATTGGATGCTTTCGTCCCACTAGGGGGAATTCATCAGAATACCATCATGTGCCCTCAGAATCATTTTATACCACAGGGTTTGCTTAATTAAGGTCAATTAATATAATTAATAATAAAAAAAACTAAGTTTAAATTTAAAGGGACATATATATTAAGCAGGTTGTTTCTCCTATACTTGTAAAGCCCATTTTTCACCAGAAAAATATGTATATGTATTCAAATAAACACATTTTCTTAATTCGTTCATGCACAAAACATAAAAAATTAGCTCATAAAATACTCCTTGAAAATTATTCACTAGGATAAAAATTAATAATAAAACTAATAAAAAAAATAATAAAAGCAGTTAGATATGAACCTTATAAACATACTAAAACATATTGGACATAAAGATCCTTTGTATTATTTTATCAATTTGCCAATTTTTCAAAGCAAAATTTCGTTGCCAATAGCCTAGTAACTTCCTATGATTCTATGATCCTTGAGGCTCATTTGCCTCATACTTTATTTAGAAGACATACACTTTCACCTTTTATAATAAAGAAATGATAATATTACTTTAAGTAGTGTTCTCTGTTAAATACATTTATAGTTTTACTTGTCTAATGGCATTCGTGTTTGCAGAAGCATAAAGTGAACAAATCATTGTATTTTACTCAGTGAATTTGGTTTGGAAAAAAATTAATTGAGAAAACAGTTCAAAAATACCATTATTGATTTATTCAGGGTGTTCCATTGACAAAGCTTGTTTTCTTAAATAAAAAAAATATTAGATGAACAAAATACCATTCATTCCAGGAGCCATTCAGCCAAGTGTCTAGCAACAACAGAAGAAAAAAAAAAAAAAACACTACCAAAATTAAATTTATTGTTTTCAAAATAGGTGCAGGATTCCAATGCAGTACATCAAAACAGTACAGACCATAGTAAATGTATCTTACTTACAGGGAAATGCATAATTCATAGCACATAATTATTGTTTTCCTTGTATATAAAACCAACATTTATAATTTATCTGCATGTTCCAGATGTCATGGTTCTGACATATAATCTGATGGCACCAGCCACTTACACGGGCCAACAAACATCCCTTCGTGAAGGCTGGCTATCATATTTTTACTAAGTACTTTTTACCCCATGCCTGCCAAGCATCATGACCCGCTCCCCATGTAAATATGGACAATTTACCTCATACACACATACAAGCACACACACTAAATGTTACAACCATTGCGGAGGCCTGATCTCTCTGAAAAATGGAGCCATCATTGAGGTAGCAATGTGGGTACTTTGCCCTCTTGCATTCAGCAAAGTACTTTTTTTTTGTTTGTTATGTAATGGCCTGTCCTCATGCCTGTCAGAGAGATCTGTGCAATACTTCATCAGAAAGGTCTCCAGTGTCCTCCCCTAAAAGTACATGATTTTGTACACCTGCTTTGAATATTTCTGCCAAGAAGAGGGTTTGATTTAATAAGCTTAATGCCCACTCTCAGGCTGCACATTTGTGTCATACCCCCTCATGTGAGAAATCATGGAAATATCCAGTTAGCTCTGCCTCAGGCTCCCCTAAAGATTAGCCCACCCTACCTCCACTGCCAGGACTATGCCAACAGAGCTGCCAAGACAGGTTATGATATGTATTTATTTATTTATTTATTTGACATTTGTTAACTAGGTTAGTCCAGCTGTGCCAGAGGCCCATTTTCAGTGGAGACCCAAGGAGAAAAGCTCCATGGTAATTACATACATAACTTCAACAATAAAACAGAATCATATAGTTTGAGTTATACATAGTAGCTGTAGTGAAAAAAACACTACAGCACTGTTTAGCATAGATAATACAGTTTCAAGGTTTATAATGTACAGAAAGTTGCATCATTGACTGAGTACAGTATATAGCTACAAGTGAGAAGCATCTTAGACTGTGTACAGTATATATTTCTGACTGAGTCTAGGTAAATACAGGATATAATAGGTGTGGATGGAAGCCCACTAAGAGATTCAGTAAGCAGTTAAAATAGAATATTAAACAAGAAACTACACTATTTGTAGATACACTGGAAACTAAGATGTGATATTAATTTGTGACTGACCCTGTTTAATACCGATATTACAAGATTTACTCATTTTGTCTGGTTGGGGACAAGATTAACAAACTCTAATGACTACTATGTTTTGGTGGGAATATACAGATCACCTTAAACATCACAAGCATCTCTGCACTGCTAATCAGCCAGTCACTGCATTTTTACAATAGGTCAGATAAAGATGGCAGATACCCTAGCACAGAATCAGACTCTACTCTTAGCCCTCACTGAGCCAAAAGAAAATGGTAGGTCACAAGAAAGTTAAGAAATGTTGGACAAGACAGAAAACCCTGCCATTGAAGATAGTAACAGAAAAGGGAGAAATTCCAGATTTATTTAAATCCAAATGGTATGGGAAAAATATGAATTTGAGACAGTAGAGCATGCACGCAGGACAGAAAGCTATGTAAACTGATATGCCTTCAGGACTATAGTGATGCCAAAGATATATGAAAAAAATATATACATATATATATATATATATATATATATATATATGTGTGTGTGTGTGTGTGTGTGTGTGTGTGTGTGTCTGTGTCTGTATATACATATATACATATAGAAAGCAGAAGAAGAGAGAGTGGTATAGATATACATATAGAGATAGAGATGCAGAGACACTCAGATATGACAAAAATAGAACATAAAGAAGAAATAATCCCAGTAGTCCATAAAGGAGGCAGTTTATAAATGAAACGATCCACACATACACATATATACATACATGCATACATACTTACCAATACTAGCCTGTTAAATTAACAAAATAGTCATCCCAATAATAACTGTCCAAGTTGTTCTTGAACAAGCTAAATTAGTGCTTGCTTTAATATGATTTGGTAGTCTATTCAAGGACTCAGCTACTCTCTGAGTGAAGCAATTAGTACATCTGTAATTCGCTTATAATCTCCTACACAGGTTGTCTGCCAATTATTTGCTACTAACCTTAAACATTCCCAGAGGAAATTCTGTCTAACTGAGGCACTGTAGAACTTTAGATGTTTTAGTCTTTATAGTAAAATATTTCCCAAAGGTTGAAGGTAACTGAAGAAAGTCAGATAATCCACAAAGTATAAAAATCCAATGTTTTGTTGAAAATGTGTGAGCGCTTTTGCAATGGTCAACATTGCTTCATCAGGCAATTAAAAATCAATTAAGTTTACTTAAATACCCATTTCAAACTTCACAAACAAACAATCAAATAATTGAGACTACCATCAACCCTCCCACTCTATTAAAACTCATACATACCAATATATACTCTTACATAATACTAACAATGCATATACACAAATATACACACACTAAGTTCAACATACTAAAGGGTGCATGTGTAAAAATACAAAAATAAAAAATATACCTAGATGGTACATAAAGTCTAGATTATTTTAATTTCCTAGACTTTCATACTGGCTTAAGGGGAACAGAGTCATTAAGGCCCAGTGCCCCCAACCTGAAGATCCACTGTAGTTCCACACACTCTGTCTGATTAACATGGTCCCCCAACCTGCTATTCATAGTTTGTAGGTGTAGCACTTGAAACAAGAACACATGCTTTTCATTAGTCAACAAAATATGCTTAGCTAGGGCACTGCAGTCCAACCCCCTTCTGGTACAGTAAATATGGTCCCTTACCCATTCTCTAAGATGATGGTTCGTCTTGCCTACATAAAAATGGAAACATACCCTGCAGTGTGCCACATAAACCACATTGGGGGTATTACAGTCTGCTTCTTCTCTATGTTCCCATAAATGCCAAGTTCCTGGATGATTGAAGAACCTTGCTTCATCTATATACATATAATAAGCACAATTTCCACATTTATGTATCCCATACTGAGTATTCTCTGCTACATTCCTCAATCTGGGGTAACACAGCTGTTGTTTTAAATTCATTTTATTTTTGTAAATAAAATGGGGTCGTGTGCCTACTATTCTGGAGGTTTCATCATCCACCAAGAGAATATACCAATTCTCTTGTATAATTTTTCTAAACCTGTCAACATCCATAGCATAAGGCAGCACCATCGAGGTCTGAAAAGAATCTTTCTGTTCACTCTCTTTATGCTATGCTAATGTTTTTGCTGAATAGTAAGGTATAGCTTTCCCTTTTCTTTCATTTTGTGCCCTTACATAGACTTCCTCAATTTCATACACACTATATCCTCTACTCAGAAAACCTTTTTGCAAATTAACCATTTTTTCTGATACTCATCTTCCTGGCAACAAAGGCGTGACACCCTCATTGCTTGTCCCCTGACTATGTTAGGGAACATTTTGCTTTGTATGGAAACTATTACGGTGTAAAAAGCTGGACAATAGCAAGGTTTCCTATGTAGTTTAGTACTCCAGCCATTATCAATTCTAAAGACAGTAACATCTAAGAAAATCTATACTGCTTCTGGAACAGTTCATAATAAACTGTAAAATATCACTAGTACTGTTAAGATACTGATGGAACAATTTTAACTTTCCTCATCCCACTTCCAACCAACAATGAGGTAATCCACAAGCCATTTATAGAAAGCGACACGGGAATCATGCACCAAGTCTCACTCTTCCAAATCCACCATGACCAGGTTTGCATACGTGTTGGAACAACTAATGCCCATGGCAACTCCTGATACTTGCCGGTAGCAGGTATCATTGAACATACATATATTGTATTCCAAAACAATTTCCAAAAGTATACAAAGAAAATTTACTCGCTGCTCTGACAATTTACCATGTTTTAACAAAACAGATCTCACTGTACCAATGCTCCTTTCATTTGGTATTCTCGTAAACAGTGAGACTACATCATACGTGGCTAATAATTCCATCTCTGTTAGAACTGGCTCTTGTACTACCCTATACAGGTCACCCATAAAATGCCCAGTATCTTTCAGTACCTAAGGAAAATCATTCAATACATTTCTCAGTTCCTCATCAAAATAAAAGGATATGGGTTCCATGAGCCATCCAGCTCCTGCTACAATAAGTCTAAATTTGGGGCATCTTGGATTATTATGCGTCTTTGGAAGACCATGTAATTGTGGAACCAGTGGTTTCTCAACTTTAAAGAACTGAAACAATTCTTTAGTCAACATCCCCATACACATACACTCATACAAAGTATTGAAAATATATCTACTCATACTATCCACCACATCCAGTCCTACAGTCTTGTAAACTGTAGTATCTTTCAACATTTCAGTCATCCCATCATAATAAAAATGTGAATTTAATATCACAACTGGTTCCCCTTTATCTGAGGGATGAACGACTATTTCATTGTTTTTCCTGTAGCTCAAACATTGCTTGTCTCTCAGATGTCAAATTAATTGTTCTCCCACTATCAACATTTTTAAAATCATACATATAAAAAGAATTTTCACATGGTCTCAAAAATCTTTCAAAATTATGTGATAAAGCTGGTACAAATGTGCTTTTCCTTTTATACTGTGAATCATTTACATAATCTAAACTATTAAACTGTAATTTCAAAGCTACATTGCATGTAAACAGTCATAAGCTAACTAGTAAGTCACTTATGTCCATATTGCTAGAAGGTATGAAATTCAGACCTTTATTGAGTAATGAAAATTCCACTGCAGTTAGTTTGTGGTTTGATAGGTTCCAGACTAAACCTCCAGTCCATATCCCCATATTTTCCTCAGCGTATGAGTTTGTAGCCTTGTTGGAACTTCTTTCTGCTTCAAACTCCCCTTCTGCAGTTCTTGTTCCCTCAACCTCCTTCTCCCTGTGCGAAAGGGCAGGGGAAACACTGGAAAAACCTGCTGCTTAGGGTCCAAGTTGATTTTACACCTTACGACTGCTGCTGGTGTTGCTGCAAGCTGTTCTTCTTCTGCCGCTGATAAATTAAGCGGAATCTCCATAGGAGTGGAGTATACTGAAACTGATGGTTCAGGTGAGGAGACACACCCTCTAACTTACCAATTGGACAAAGCCTCTTCCTCTAATGAATCATTGGTCACCTTTTCAGGTCATTGTTGTTGATTCGTGCTGGATCTCTCTCACTGTAGATATCACTCTCCCTTATCTGTTGATTGGTCGAGCATGTTCCTTCAATTGTTTCATTGGTTGTCCTGGCTGAATCTGCCTGCAGATTGGTCGAGTGATGTTCTGTCTGCTCAGCTGCCCTTGGCCAAGTAAATACATTCTAGTTAGAGAAGACTGTTACATCTCTACTCAATTTCTTCTTTTTTTACTCAAGTAATCTCACTTCATACCGAAGTACTTTATCTATTAATTCATTCATGTATATATCAGTGGCATCTTCCCCATCGGCCAAGGCTAACTCTTGTTGCTTCTTGCATATCATTTCATTCAGCTCAAGTTCCACTGGCTGAAAGAAATCAATGACAAGCTTATTACTAGTGTCCAAGTTAATTTTTTTGCCATTATGCTAAAAGCACAGTGTAAACATTACCATAAGTTGGCATATTTAATACACAGAGTCCTCATGGTACCACATTCATATTCAGGAAAACTTCAAAGTGATACCGCTGACACTGAAGCCACTTGAACTTGTACAAATAATTTTTTATTGCTCTCTTAAGCATTCATACCTCTTGCTCATTGCCCTTACGAATATTAGACTCCTGGTCAACGTCCAAATGATCAAGCATAAGCAGTGGATTATTCTGTCCCACTAACAGGTTCAAAAATGACTATCTACATCTGTGCTGCTTTCTTCTTTTTCATTATGAATCACAGTACCTTCTGCCATCCTCGCAAACCAAAAATTAATGAAAAATCTTCCCATTTGAACCCAGTAAATGAGGCAAACAACAGTTCAAACATTAAAATAGTTCCCAAAGGCTGAAGATAACTGAAGAATCCACAAAGTATAAAAATCCAACGTTTTAGTGAAAATGTGTGAGCGCTTTCGCAATGGTCAACATTGCTTTATCAGGCAATTAATAATCAATTAAGTTTTACTTAAATACCCATTTCAAACTTCACAAACAGCCAATCAAATAATTGGGACTGCCATCAACCCTCCCACTCTATTCAAACTCATACATACTAATATATACTCTTACATAATACTTATACTCCTTAAATTAATACATCTAACAATGCATATACACAAATATACACACACTAAGTTCAACATAATAAAGGGTGCATGAGTAAAAATGCAAAAATACAAAAATATACCTAGATGGTACATAAAATCTAGATTATTTTAATTTCCTAGACTTTAAAACAGGTTTAAGGGGGACATAGTGTTTAAGGCCCAGCCTCAAGATCCACTGCAGTTCCACAAACGCTGTCTGATTAACATGGTGCCCCAACCTGCTATTCATAGTTTGTAGGTGTAGCACTTGAAGCAAGAACACATGCTCTTCATTAGTCAACATAATATGCTTAGCTGGGACACTGCAGTCCAACCCCCTTCTGGTACAGTAAATATGATCCCTTACCCGTTCTCTAAGATGACGGTTCATCTTCCCCTACATAAAAATGGAAACATACCGTGCAGTGTGCCACATAAACAACATTGGGGGTATTACAGTCTGCTCCTGCTCTATGTTCCCATAAATTACCTGTCCCAAGATGCTTGAAGAACCTTGATTAATCTATATACGTACAATAAGCACAATTTCCACATTTATGTGTCCCATACTAAGTATTCTCTGCTACATTCCTCAATCTGGGATAACACAGCTGTTGTTCCACGATTACATGGTCTACCAAAGATAAATAAGAATCCAAGATGCCCCTAATTTAGACCTATTGTAGCAGGAGCTAGATGGCTCATGGAACCCATATCCATTTATTTGGATGGGGAACTGAGAAATGTATTGAATGATTTTCCTCAGGTATTGAAAGACACTGAGCATTTTTTGGGTGACCTGTATACTGTAGTAGAAGAGCCAATGCTAATGGAGATGGAACTGTTAGCCTAGTTTGATGTAGTCTCACTGTTTATGGGTATTCCAAATGAAAGGGGCATTGGTATGGTGAGATCTGTTTTGTTGAAACATGGTAAATTGTCAGAACAGTGAGTAGATTTTCTTTGTATGCTTTTGGAAATTGTTTTGGAACACAATATATTTATGTTCAATGATACCTGTTACTGACAAGAATCAGGAGTTGCCATGGGCACTAGTTGTGGCAACCATATGGAAACCTGGTCATGGTGGATTGGGAAGAGTGACCCTTGGTGCATGACTCCCGTGTCGCTTTCTATAGATGGTTTGTGGATGGTCTCATTGTTGGTTGGAAGTGGGATGAGGAAAGTTTAAAATTGTTCCATCAGTATCTTAACAGTACTAGTGATTTTTTTGCAGTTTACTGTGAACTGTTCTAGAAGCAGTATAGATTTTTCAGATGTTACTGTCTTTAGAATTTAGAATGGTTGGAGTACTAAACTACATAGGAAACCTTGTTATTGCCCAGATTTTTTACACCATAATAGTATGCATACAAAGCAAAATTTTCCCTAACATAGTCAGGGGATGAGCAATGAGGGTTTCATGCCTTTGTTGCCAGGAAGATGAGTATCAGAAAGAATTGGTTAATTTGCAAGAAGGTTTTTTGAGTAGGAGATATAGTATGCATGAAATTGAGGAAGCGTATGTAAAGGTATAAAATAAAAGAAAAGGGAAAGCTAAACCTTACTATTCAGCAAAAACATTAGCACAGCATAAAGAGAGTGAACAGAAAGATTATTTTCAGACCTCAATAGTCCTGCCTTATGCTATGGATGTTGACAGGTTTAGAAAAATTATACAAGAGAATTGGCATGTTCTCTTGGTGGATGATGAAACCACCAGAACAGTAGGCACACAACCCCATTTTATTTACAAAAATAAAACTAATTTAAAACAACAGCTGTGTTACCCCAGATTGAGGAATGTAGCAGAGAATACTCAGTATGGAACACATACATGTGGAAATTGTGCTTATTGTATGTATATAGATGAATCAAGGTTCTTCAAGCATCCAGGGAAAGGGAATTTATGGGAACTTAGAGCAGGAGCAGACTGTAATACCCCCAATGTAGTTTATGTGACACACTGCAGGGTATGTTTCCATTTGTATGTAGGCAAGACTAACTATCGTCTTAGAGAACGGGTAAGGGACCATATTTACTGTACCAGAAGGGGGTTGGACTGCAGTGCCCTAGCTAAGCATATTATGTTGACTAATGAAGAGCATGTGTTCTTGTTTCAAGTGCTACACCTACAAACTATGAATAGCAGGTTGGGGGACCATATTAATCAGACAATGAGTGTGAAACTACAGTGGATCTTGAGATTGGAGGCAAATAGGGGGCTGGGTCTTAATGACTTTGTCCCCCTTAAACAAGTTTTATAGTCTAGGAAATTAAAATAATCCAGATTTTATGTACCATCTAGGTATATTTTTTTGTTTTTACACATGCACCCTTTAGTATGTTGAACTTAGTGTGTGTATATTTGTGTATATGCATTGTTAGATGTATTAATTTGTGTAGTATAAGTATTATATAAGAGTTTAGATTGGTATGTATGAGTTTGAATAGAGTAGGAGGGTTGATGGCAACCTCAGTTATTTGACTGGCTGTTTGTGAAGTTTGAAATGGGTATTTTAAGTAAAACTTAATTGATTTTTAATTGTTTGATGAAGCAATGTTGACCATTGCGAAAGCGCTCGCACATTTTCAATAGAACGATGGATTTTTATACTTTGTGCATTATCTAACATTCTTCAGTTACCTTCAGCCTTTGGGAAATATTTTACTGTTTGAACTAGTGTTTGCCTCATTTACTGCATTCAACTGGGAAGATTTGTCGCAAATGTTTTAGTCTCTCATTAATAACTTTAAAATCAATGGATGCCCTTAATATATTTTAGCTGTACTATCTCCAATTTAAGCATGCTAGTTTTTATCAAAGATTTCCCTATTATTGTTACATATTCTAGTCTTGGTCTAATATAACTTATAAAGAATGATTTCTGAAATGTCTATTTCCTAGACTTTATAAATCTTTTATAATATTTATAAATGTATTTAACCAATTAGTTGATATGGTCAGAAAAAAACTCAAAGCATACCCATATACCCAGGGGAACTGTGGAATTGTACTTGCACTAGATGAGCCAGTTACAGCTTTGGATTTTGACAATGTGCACACCTTTATATTTTACCAGTCTAGTTAACAATGCTGTATACCATACTCTTTCTTAAAGTGAACCAACAAATTATCTTTATTATTAAACAATAACGTCCTCCAATGACACATACATTGTGTACAAGAATATACAGTACAAGAACTGATGAATGCTTAATCAACATTCATTTAGATAAAAAAATCAGTTATGCCAACTGAGCAGAAAGGTAATAAAATATGGAATCAAGACTCACCCTCTACTAAATGAGCCATAAAGGGGACCTGGAAAAAAATCTGTGACCTCAGAATGACATGAAAAAATTAAAAAAAAAGAAAATCAACAACATTCTACAGTCCTTGATTATATAATACTTAGAAATGTACGATTTACCAAATAGTGTAACTACGAAAAGGAAGTGACACTTGAATTTGTTACTATGCCAGGAAAAACAGAAAATTACTATCCCAGGTGTAAGAATCCAGTTACAAATACTATCAAAAAACAAAAAAACAGGCAACCTTATGTCCGTGAAGCAAAGCTTAAACCAACAGTAAGCAAGAAACCTGATAAATCCTTTAACGCAAACGTTTAATTTTCACAGAAACAAGCGTTTTCTCCATGACCCCTGTCACAGCTTCATCAGAAGGATACAATAGAACAGTTAAAAACACTTATTTATATGGTACAACAGGAAGTGAACAAATAATTACATTTCCTGTGGCATCTCATTAATGCTAATAAAATGCTAATACAAAAAATTCTAAACTTAATTAAATACATACTAAAAAATATATATTCAATAAAGATTTATATTTAAAAATGAATATATATTTTAACATAAGCTTAAAAAATCACTTTGTTAAACGATAAATATACATAATTGTGAGTACATTTTAATATATTTAATATATGTATAACCAAAAAATTCATCTGTAATAACTCTTTAATTTTAAAACAGTTGATATATTGCAGTTTTCGTTAAGGCCAGGTGGCTTGAATGCATCTAAATTTAACTGCCATAATAATTCCACATTTTCAAGAATCACAGGAATTGGGCCGCCACGAATAGTTGGAACAATTTGGTCAATACCCATAAAACTAAAGTTATGACCTGGATTTGTATCTACGTGTTTGGCCAATGCATTTTCTAATAAAGATTTTTTTATTGCATATAAATGTTGATAAATTCTCTCTTTGAGCTTCCGGTTAGTTTTTCCTATGTAAAAGGAGGAACAGCAGTTGCATAATGCAATATAAACAACTGATTTGGACTCACAGGTGATTTTATGATGAATGAGAAACTTTTTCTTCCTTACTGTGAACGAATTACCTGTTTTCATAAATTTACACGTGTTACAAAAACCACATTTAAAAGAACCAGTGGTTCTAGTAAAATCATGAGAGTGTGTTGTATGTTGTAATAACTCTTTTAGATTGCTGCCCCTTCTATAAATAACAGAGGGACGAACTCCTAACTTATCAATTAAGGATGGAGAATTTATAACTAAGGGCCAATTTTTTAAAATAATAGCCCGAATGTTTGTTGAGTTTAAATTATATTGAGTAATGAAACTCAAACAAAAGTTCGGTTTTACACAAACATTACAATTTTCATGTTCCATAGATTCAAACTCAAGACTTGACTCGACAGGATTATATTGGTCAAGTAGTGGTTTATATACTCCGTTCACCCTTTTAAAGTCAACTTCATAAATAAGTTCATCAATTAATGATAAGGGATAACCTCTGTTAGCAAATAAATGTTTTAGAAACTGACATTCCAGTCTAAAAGCTTCCAAGGTACTGCACATCCTTCCTGCACGTACCAGTTGTCCCTTAACAATGGACTTTTTTTGTTTAGGTGGATGAAAACTAGTATAGTGCAGGAAGGAACTGCAGTAAGTTGGCTTTCTAAAAATCGTCGAGTAATAAACCCCTCCATTAAAGTCTTTTGCAAGTCTCACATCTAAATAGTCTATCTCTGTTGTTGAAAATTTATAAGTAAAATTCAAAAATTCTGTTGTGGTATTCAAAGACTCTACAAAAGCTCCTGCATCATCCTCATTGCCTCTGAAAAGAACAAATATATCGTCCAAAAATCTGGTGTAGTAAACAACGTACTGCACCAGATTCTCATTGGACACCATAAAGTATTTTTCCCAAAAAGCCACGAACAAATTAGCCACAGACGCCCCACATGGCGATCCCATGGCTATTCCACACTTTTGTAAGTAAAATTGCTGGTCGAATATGAAAAAATTTGAGGAGAGCACTATGCCCAAAAGTTCAGTAACCACATCTATCTCAATCTGCGGAGCATCTAGATCTTTTAACATAATTTGAATCCATTCGACTGCTTCATTATGAGGAATAGATGTGTATAAATCGACAACGTCTATTGTCAAAAAATTCAAGTCAGAATTAAATTTAATGTTGTTAATGTCACGCAAAAATGACCATGAATCTTTACAAATCGAAGGAATTTTCTTTACATATTTTGACAAAATGTTGTCGATTACTTTTGAGCAAGGGTAGGTCATGGATGACCTACCATCAATAAGGGCCCTCATAGGAGGATTGGTTTTATCTTTATGTATCTTCGGTATACCGAACATTACAGGTAATTTTGGTGGAATTATGTCGATATAATTATATGTATCAATATCTATTTTACCAGAAAGAAATAGATCGCGAAAATAACCACGGATACGACCATGAGACACATGAAACTCATTAAGAGAAGATATGTCATAGGCAGGTGAAACTAGTACCTGTAACATTTTTTCTTTATATTGGTAATCATCGAAGACAACAAGTCCACCCCCTTTGTCAGGTCTTAAAAATCTGACAGGCATGGAACCAAGATTATTAAGCCATTGACATTGTTCTGGAGAGATGTTCAATCCATCTAAATTTAAGTTGGTCTTATAGGTATTAAAAAGATGTCTAATGTCTACCTCACACATTTGTTCAAAAAGTATCAAATTCGACTGTGTAGGTGGATTAAACACACTAGGTAACTTAAGCTTATTATCAGCTATTGTTAACTCATTATTGAAGTACATCCTTAAATTTAACTTACGGATGAAACATTTTAGATCAATTAGAACTCTCGCTACACTCCCATAAGTACTAGGAACAAATGAATTGCCCAAAGCTAGGAGCTCTACAAAATCGGAATCAAGTTCCAGAGATGAAAAATTATAGATCGTAAAATCTTTCTTCTTATTAGTATAAATAACAGGAAGGGGTGGTTGTTCAATCGTTTCAGGAGAAATATCCTGCCTTACTTGTATCTCTTCCGGTTCGTATTGGATACCCCTCTCTGTTGTTGTTGCCCTAAAAAACCTTTTTCAGTAGAAGGATTAAAAGAACCTTGGTTAGAATGACCTGCTCTTTCAATTGATTTTTTGTTGTTATTATATTTCCCTGCAGTAGCATGCTTAATCCTATTACTTCTTCTTACTCCTTGATTTTGGGGGGTCCCTTGCTGTTCAACATTCCCTTCTCCTTCAGATGTATAATCTTCTGCTACAGTTAAGGGTTTATTAGAATCTATAGAGTTAGAAACTGCAGTGGAAATTTATTTTATTTTATAAAAATTTATTTGCTAACAGAGGTTATCCCTTATCATTAATTGATGAACTTATTTATGAAGTTGACTTTAAAAGGGTGAACGGAGTATATAAACCACTACTTGACCAATATAATCCTGTCGAGTCAAGTCTTGAGTTTGAATCTATGGAACATGAAAATTGTAATGTTTGTGTAAAACCGAACTTTTCTTTGAGTTTCATTACTCAATATAATTTAAACTCAACAAACATTTGGGCTATTATTTTAAAAAATTGGCCCTTAGTTATAAATTCTCCATCCTTAATTGATAAGTTAGGAGTTCGTCCCTCTGTTATTTATAGAAGGGGCAGCAATCTAAAAGAGTTATTACAACATACAACACACTCTCATGATTTTACTAGAACCACTGGTTCTTTTAAATGTGGTTTTTGTAACACGTGTAAATTTATGAAAACAGGTAATTCGTTCACAGTAAGGAAGAAAAAGTTTCTCATTCATCATAAAATCACCTGTGAGTCCAAATCAGTTGTTTATATTGCATTATGCAACTGCTGTTCCTCCTTTTACATAGGAAAAACTAACCGGAAGCTCAAAGAGAGAATTTATCAACATTTATATGCAATAAAAAAATCTTTATTAGAAAATGCATTGGCCAAACACGTAGATACAAATCCAGGTCATAACTTTAGTTTTATGGGTATTGACCAAATTGTTCCAACTATTCGTGGCCCAATTCCTGTGATTCTTGAAAATGTGGAATTATTATGGCAGTTAAATTTAGATGCATTCAAGCCGCCTGGCCTTAACGAAAACTGCAATATATCAACTGTTTTAAAATTAAAGAGTTATTACAGATGAATTTTTTGGTTATACATATATTAAATATATTAAAATGTACTCACAATTATGTATATTTATCGTTTAACAAAGTGATTTTTTAAGCTTATGTTAAAATATATATTCATTTTTAAATATAAATCTTTATTGAATATATATTTTTTAGTATGTATTTAATTAAGTTTAGAATTTTTTGTATTAGCATTTTATTAGCATTAATGAGATGCCACAGGAAATGTAATTATTTGTTCACTTCCTGTTGTACCATATAAATAAGTGTTTTTAACTGTTCTATTGTATCCTTCTGATGAAGCTGTGACAGGGGTCACGGCGAAAATGCTTGTTTCTGTGAAAATTAAACGTTTGCGTT
>NC_056737.1:1478693373-1478788373 GCF_019279795.1 Protopterus annectens
ATAATTCTGTATAACTACTGTTGATTTTTTGCAGTGCAAAATATTTTGGCTGATGTAAGGATTTCTTGAAAGTAGTTTGTTGTTATACAGAGCATTCAGTCTTATTAAGGGACCAAGAGGAACTTGGCATGCTGGTTTATGCCATGTATTTAGCTTGGTTCATTATATTGTGTCTGTCATGCTCGTTAGATTTAAAATGGTATCCTTAACTGAATGGCCAAAATAAATTAGCTTTCTCACATTTAACATTTTAATGGGTTTTAAGCATTCATTAAAAATGTTAAAGCTGTTGAAGCTAGTATACTTTGACCATTCAGGATATAATGGGAGCTGTTCAAAACAACATAATGTGGACAGGTTGACCTGTCAGCACAAGGAGAATGCAGGTAAATTTAAGATTATTTATTATTTTACTTATTTATTATTTATTTAAAATGATTTATTATTTATTATCCACTATCATCCTTAATAATTTGCTGTGAGAAGTGGCTTAAACTGTATTATCAAGAGAGAATATTTTATTTATTTACTTTTTCATGAATGGATTTGGAGAAAAAATATTTTTTTTTGCAGGGGGTTAACCGAAATGCAGCATATGAGTACCACAACCTTTTACAAAAAAGCACTAGTCACAAATATTGTTTTGTCTTGTCCTCACGTTATTAATTTGTTTACTTAACAGATTAGGCTACAGAAACAATATGGTTTCTAGAAGAAAGTGTATGTTTTCTAATGATTTTAAATCATTTTATTGATGATCTAAAATATATAGCTCAAATGAGAATCAATGGACAGTGCAAATGCAAGTGTATAAATATTTGGGAATAGATGAAGTCTCAACAATAAAGGATGACTATATGAGAACAAGGCCTTGCAATATTTTAGTGCTTGAAACAGATACTGAAAACTGTTTTAACATCTAGTACTAAAGCTCAAGCTATAATTCAGCCTGCTGTCTATCTTCTAATGTATGTCTTTGGCATAACTGACTTTCTCCTAAAACCATTGGATAAGCAGGACTGGAAAACAAAAATTACTTCATGCCTGTCAAATATTATATAACAAACAGTGTTTCACAATATCAGATATCCCTTGTTATAAAGGATTTGTGTGCTTCTTTCCAGTTATAGGTCTGAAATGGTTGGACTCCACTCATAACTGTTCACATCATCAAGTCCAAAAAAAGTGAAAGTTTTAAACCAAGAAGAAAGCAAATGAAAACATGACATCTTTGCTGAAGTTAACAATAGCAATCTGGAAATAAGTAGGAAAATCGAAGGAGTAGGCAAAAATCTGGTAGCAACAACAAGTGCTAAAATGTAAATATGAAGATTGGAAACAGAAGAAAAGAAAGAAACTTGGAAAAAACACAATTCTAGTGTAAGTATAGTAACCAGCTGCAGGGGTGATTATGGCATACAAAGGCAGGTGGAATGTACAGTGGCACTGGCAAAGAATCAGTGGACTACACATAGCTTCAGAGCATAGAAAAGAACAGTAAAACAAATAAGATACAGTAAATATGCAGCATGCAAAACCAAATCCCATCTGTGCTTATAAATGCATAGGTTGGTCACATTATGCACCAGACATATACAGCACAAATAAGTGTGGAAAGGGTAGGTCAGAGTTATCATCACTTGAACAGATGAGGGAGAAAGAACTGGTGTGGGTGTCTTTCAAAGGGAAGTATGTAAATGCTGAGGTGTATGAAAGTAAAATGCACTTTTCGATGAAATGTCAGTTTGTTGGGGTGTGCTTTAATGTAACACTTGCTGAGAAGGGCAGTGGCAGGGGAAATGTCTGGTGTACTGGGGCTCTGTGTTGTGGTGACTATGGATCCTTGCCAGCACTAGTTGGGGCAGTCTACAGGCCATGCATGGAAGACTATTCAGCATCATGTGCATCCCCCATTATTGAGAGATGGTTCTACTATGAGTTACACTGGATGCAACATGATCCTGGCTAGATGCTGGTGTGCTGTATGACCTTAGGCAATGGTTACTAAAATATGTGACACTGTAGTTGATGGTCATGACCAAGGAGTTGTCTACTCCTGGGAGTAGACACCTACCCACATATGTCACTTTGAAAGCACTAGCTTTACAGAGTGGGATCTTGGACATCCATGGGCACATTAGCTACCATCCGTAGATGTAGCCATTAACCATCTCTGTGGATAGCTCCTTGCCTCGTCTGGTAAGCCAGAGAAGATATTGTATATTACAATATGTGACTCAATCTATCCAACCAATCACACATATGAGACATGCAATTCTGTAGATCATCACATCTACCCTACATCACCCTCACAATCTCTGTTATGACTGGTTAGTACTATCCAGTGCCTCCATAATTGCTATGCATATATGCTGGGTTATTGAGACTGAGACACCAACCCCAGGGGGAGGATGATAACCATGTCATCAGTGAGAACTGCCATAACCCCCTCTTTGTGGATCTCCCTGCCCATGATTGCTATGGGCAGATTCTGAAGTCTGCCTACTGAAAGCCAGCACACTTCGCTGATTAATAGTGCCCCCTATTAACCTGTTGTCCTGGTGAGACGTGGGCAGTCTTGGTATCTGCAGGCATACAGGCTGAATCTGTGGCCTGTGCTGGCGATATGATGGTCACATCCTTGTGCCCGACATATACTGTATGCTCCCTGACTGTGTCAGTTTATTCACATTGTGATGATAGGAGGTACTGCCAGCTACACCAGGAGAAATGGGGCATTGGACGTGTAACATATGCCAGCACAGCTAGTTGGAATTTAGTAAAGATTTATATGTCATTTGTGTATCAGACTGATTTGTACAGATGTTTGTGTTTAAAATTGCATTTGTAAAGTCGCTTGCATTAAAATGTATCAAAAGTGTGCCCTGCTGGAAGGAAAATAAATGTACAAGCATTATTGTAACTGAATTAAATGTATATGTTTTAACAGATGATACTGGGAGGGAAGGGGTTAATCACAATCCGGCTACAACAAACTTTGAAAAATAGTTGAAATTAAATTAAGCCATAAAGATTGTATCTTACAGTTCTGAAAAAAACAAGTAATCTCCGTAGTATCCCCAAAGTCTCAAAACAACCCACTAAACAAGTGTAGTGAGTCCAAAAGCAAAACAGTGTAAGAAACTTCTGTGTGAAACATTTTCAGTCAATATATCACTAGTTAATCACTATATATTAATCAGGTCAGAAAAAAGTAGTAGAAGTAGCAAACTTTCACCTTAAGTAAAACAAAATAATAAAAAATATATAACTGTACAGAATTACTAAGTATTCGAAAGTAATTCAAGCAAGGCAGGCAGTCTGTTTCCAGTTGAAAATCCATTATTAACTCATTCCCTCCAGTAGAGCTCTTTTGAGTGTGTACCTTTAACTCCCAGAGGGTGTGGCTTCAGCCTTTACAAAGTGAAGTTATCACCTTACAGTTCTAACAAATGCTCATTGACAGAGGTCATACATCTATACAATTGTGTTTGCCATCATGTATGCTTCAAGATGAAATATTCTGATACCTTTTATATAACTTGATTTTGGAATTATTAATGCAAATATGAACAGGCAATATTTGACACCTAGAGGCACAGTAGGAGGTAACCTCAGAAACGCCTGGAGATGTCACTCAGCTATAATGAGTTAAGTACACAGACGCTCGCTTGAACACTCCACATCCTTCAGAAAAATTCATGCTAATGCAAATCCTATTATTCTATCAACTTTCTAAGCTTGTACGAGCAATATTTAAAATATGTCCCTATTTGTCCCCCCCACCCCCCCACCACCACCACCACCATTTTAGGCTTTGTCCATATTTTTTGTTCTAAGGGGTTGAGAGGCATGTTTGGTGATAACTCTGGCTACTCCTGAAAACCTTGCTGTTTGGTCAACATTACCATTTGTACTAATATTAATTTCACTCAGCACAATTGGGTACACTTTTAAGAGGTTATAGTAACTGACTGATGCCAGTGAATCTATCTTAAAGTATGGGCAGAGTTGGTAGAGTGGGTAATCTATGCCAGCCTTTCCCAGGTGTGTGTGTGTGTGTGTGTGTGTGTGTGTGTGTGTGTGTGTGAGTGTGTGTGTGTGTGTGTGTGTGTGTGTATGTGTGCAAATAAAATTTCAGAGAGTGTGGGTGTCAGCTGTTTGGAGCAAGGACAAGAAGTAGTGGTTTCACAGAGAGGGTGCTGGAGGGCTTGGAGTAGGGACATCACGCCCATTGTCATCATTATAAGAGACTGCAGATCCTACAGCTCTAGTTAGACTTCCACAGTCCTGGTGCTGAACAAAATCATCTGTAATTACAAGAAAGCCCAAACTATTCAGTATAAGTATGATCCAGTACCAGAAGTGTACATAAGTTTATAGGTGTTAACTAGGCTAATGACCTCAAGGGCATTTTTAAGTCTAGCCATGCATCTCAAATCTCTGACAAGTTCTGGTACCCCTGATAAGTGTAAGCATTGCTTGGGAGATTAAATATTTACAAGCAGAGTGGAGTCTGGAAGATGAACCATTAAGAGGTTGTCTGAGACATAGGTGCCAAAACAGGGATGAATTTCCTGTTCCCATCCAAGTTTCCAAGTTACACTCAAATGTGGTTAAGGAAGAACTCTGCTTCACATGGATGGGGGACATGTTCCGGAGAAAGGGTAGTCTCTGGGACACATTACTGTCTCTCCAGCAGGTCCTATTTATATCACAGTTTAAGCCTTTGGAATGGGTAATTCTGGTACTGTTTCTTTAGGGGCTCTGCTGGAAGTCCAACAGACTGGGGTCTGACAATACATTGTATGCCAGGCATAAATCTCCCCTCAACACCAACACCCTGTAAGAGAGAGAGAGAGACAGAGAATAAAGGGATAGGGCCTTGAGGTGGTCTATATAGGACATTTTACTTAGTCCCTGTCTTCATTTAGTGAGGAACCTCTGTAGACATTCCAATTGTTGGATATTCTTGGCTAGGTACATACCAAAGGGGACATTGTACTCAACGACAAGTATGATGAATGCTGAATACAGTGAAATAATGACTTCCTTGGACCTCGATGCCATACCTTTGCTTATAAGTTGCACAACATAGAATGATTTCCTCACTACTGTAGGCAGTTATTTTATTTATTTATGTTACATTTGTTTACTGGGGAGGTCCGACTGGACAGAGCTGTCCATTTTCATTAGAGGCTCAAGGACAAAAGCTCCAGAACAATTGCTAACATACTATACATAAGATATTTACATGAGCATTGTGGATTACACAATCAGTTATAAAAATATAGCAGATAATAACGTGAATGCATAAGACATTTATATAAGCATAGTGGTTTAGACATACAATTAAAAGTGTAGCAGGTAGTAACGTTGATTATTGTTCATACAGTATGTTTAGTAGAGATAATCTTGAAGATGTACTGAAGATAAGACAAGAAAGGAAAAACTAAAAAAGGAGGAGAATATAGGGTCTATATTAGAACATTGAAGTTTCAAAACTTTGAATGTTCTCATATCGACCCCTATTCACCGAAAGCTGAAAACATCGAGCATACAGAACAGCAAATTTTTTCCTAAGGAAAAAATTTGCTGTTCCAAAACACATACACACAATACAAGCACACCAAGCAAACAACAATCCACACACATACACCTAAAATCTTACACCTAATCCTACACTAAACTATACATACACCACTAACTATCCACTTACCTTAACCCAAACCCTAACCCTAAGGTCCGTCACTATCACACACTCACCTCACCCACACCCTAACCCTCTAACTCACCTACTCCACCCTAACCCTCACATCCACACAATTGCACACTTACCTGACCCACCCCTTAACCCTAACTCACCTAACCCACCCTAACTCACCTAACCCACCCTAACCCTCACATCCACACAATCACACACATACCTAAGCCGCACCCTAACCCTAACTAACCTAACCCATGCTCAATCGCACACTTACCCGAACCCGACCCGTAACTTTCCACCACAGCACTGAAAATACCAAAGCAACAGAAACGGACAACCAAATTCTTTTCCTAGGGAAAAATTTGGTTTTCTGTAGCTTTGATATTTTCAGCTTTCGCTGAATAGGAGTCGATATTAGAACATTCGAAGTTTTGAAACTTCGATGTTCTAATATAGACCCGAGAATATAGGCAAGTTCATATGAGGTGCATTGACATTTTAAGAATAAGCTTTTCAACTTAGTCTAGGGGAAAGTTAGTGGGTATAGATGGGACACTGGGGAGTAGGCAGCAGTGAGCTGGTAAGTAATGTGTGATAATATATAGTGTATCGGTGGGAGTTCTAAAGAAGAGGTTGGATAATGGGTAGGGGAAAGATGTTAGAGTACATCAGCCAGGTACTAGGCAGTTGCAAGCCCAGGAGTTGTTTAGGTGGGAAATAAGCTGTTTTTTTTTTTTTGAAAATGGTTTGGTTAGCTTGTACCCTGATTTATAGTGGTAGGGAGTTCCAAGTCTTGGCAATGTTGCTAGAATACAGGGAGTCACCAGAGCTGTACTGGCTTTTGGAAATTGTGATTAGTGCCTTGTTAATATATCTAAATTCTTGGTTATTGGAGTAGAGGGTGATCAGGCCTTGTAAGGCTGGAGTTTTGTCAGGTTGGTACAGTATTTGGTGAGCTAGAAGAAGTTGCTTTAGAGCTAAGGTGTAAGGGAGTTCCAGCCAACTTGATGGTGAAAGGCTAATTACTGTCTATGTGTGTCCCCAAGTCCCTGACCACTGGGTCAGCTATTAGGAGTGTGTTGTCAATATGATAGTTACCAGGGGTGGATGACTTCCCAAAGGATACTATTATGCATTTTTTGGCATTTAATTTTCATCCATGGCTCTGATTCTAGTTGTTGGTTTATGTCAGCCCTTCCAGGAGAATATTTGTGTTGGTGTGGGATTTGATGACTGCTCCTAATTTGCAATCATCAACAAATTTAGTCATCCAGAGGTCACTGGCATTGGCCTTGATTTCAGAGAAGTAAATGCAAAAAATGAGCAGTCCCAGGACCAATCCCTGGGAGACTCCTCTTGTGGCTAGCTTCTTTGTAGAGGCGGACTCCCCATTTCAAACTTCCTGGGTCCTATCTGTGAGCTATGACTGCTGTTGTTCTCCATCCATGAAACATGAAGCCTGATTGGAGACTACGTTTAAATAGCAATTTCAGAGGGCCTGATAGGTCATATTTCATGCTATTTAGAAGTAATTCTGGGATATTGTCTGGGTCCATATATGCAGTGTTCTTGGGCTTAGAGAGAGCATTAAGAAACCCTCTCTAGTGACAGCAGGAGGAGTTATTATTGATTGTATTTCTTGAGGGAAAGTTGAGGGAGAGAGAGGGTTAAAGTTGGAGCTGATTTGTTGGCCAGTACATTTGCTATGTATATATTCTGGTTCAGTATACGTAACTCCATTAACAATGAGCTCTGTGCACAATTGTATATTGCCTTTGAGGTTGCGGACATAGCTAAATAATGCCTTGTGGTTGTCCTTGACCTGGGAGGCAAGATTTACCTCAAATTTGGCTTTGGTAGACTTATGTGTCCTCTGAGTTGTTTATTTAGTTTGATGACAGTGCTTTTATCCTGCTGGGTGATGCACCTCCTAATTTTTGCTAAGATTTTCTTCCTTCTGTTATACAACTTACTGAAGTTATAATGCCAACAGGGTGGCTTATTTTTTGAGTTAGTTCTGTACTTCTTCCTGGTGGGTACAGGGAGGGTA
The DNA here is from genome assembly GCF_019279795.1 of Protopterus annectens. Lineage (NCBI taxonomy): Eukaryota > Metazoa > Chordata > Ceratodontiformes > Protopteridae > Protopterus > Protopterus annectens. Next base: position 1,478,701,131 of record NC_056737.1, read on the forward strand.
CAGTTGCCTTTCAAAATATAAGAAACCGAAAACAAACTAACCTTTCCCTCACAGCAAGTTGTGGTGGAGTCTGGATGAGCTTTTCCAGTAAAATGGAACTGAGTTTGAGAAATATAAATATGACAAAGTGTTTGTTTACATATCATATGCAGATAGCTGTGGCTGTTGTATCACTGAAGTATCTGCATACTGTAAGTCAGAGAGCTTTGATAAGTTTGAAAGTGAATAAAGGCTGCAGATGCCTTTCTGTGAAAAGTTCTGCCTAGGCAGTAGTGTTCTCAGGGTCTATAAGGGCTTGAAATTTGCCAGGTTATCACTTAATAGTTGGAAGTTAGTCTTGGAGTAGTTCCTGAAAATTCCAGGGATAGTTGAAATCCCAGGTTTTATTTTTACTTCATTGGAGACCATTTTCTGGTCTGGTCTTACCAGAGAAGACAGTACTCTAGGGGGTGTGTAGCACTTTCCCATATTGTAGAGGACCAGACCAAGTATGGTCACATCCCTGGTTGGTGTACTGACAATCTGTTTGAGGGAGTTTATTGTTTCAGAATTCAGAAATGTCTACAACTGTATGTCTGGTGTCTTATACGATTCCCAGTTAACAGTGGGGTAATTAAACTCACCCATGAATATGGTATTTGGTTGCATGGTAAATGTTTCCATTAAGTTTAAATACATGTTATGGGTTTCCTGGGTCATAGAGGGGGAATATTGGATATTGCCTGTGCTGATTTGAATTTGAAGAATTGTTCAACCAGCCTTGCCATATATTTATTTTTGATATAAATCAAGGCACCTCCACCTACAGTCCATGTCTGTGTAGTAGCTGGTCAGAATATGTAGAAGGCATTATAACCTGGCACTGTCGTTGTGCTCTCTGTGGTTTTAAACCAGGCCTCAGTGACTGCACAGATGTCAACATTCTCTAAGATGAAGAGAGCTTCTAGCGAGTAAAGTTTTATTTTAGACTCCTAGCATTCAACAGTAACACCTTTATATTTTTTTCTTTTGTTTTGATTTGCTATATTTGAAGTACTTTCAGTTTAGCATTACCTAAAAAAAGGCACTATTGGGTATGCAATGTTTTAGCAAATACTCGAAAGCCTACACAGGAGAGGTGCAGACCATTACTGGCAAAGCTGTGTGGTATGTTGACCACCTCCTTCCATGCTGATAAATATTGCACCCTCGTAGAATGACACCAGAAACTAAACCAATTATTAAAGTTAATCATCTTTTGTTCATACTGTGGCATCATCCTTGGAGAAAATAAAATGTTGCTCAATGTTATTCTCATACCAGCCTGAGACACATAGTATGAGAGCTCCATGATGTCTCTCTTTATATAGTATAGGGAGGTACATCTCAGGTCATTTACACTCACATGGGCTATGACTTCATCATATGGAACTTGTGCTCCAGTGATTTGAGTCTGTGCATAGTGTGGGGGATCCTGCCTCCCTGATAAGCAACGAACTGTGACTTTCTCCTTTCTCAGCTTGGTGATAGGGACATCAGTGTGTCTCACAGTGGAGTCTCTGATGAACAGGATGTTGGACTATGTGGTTGCTTGCCTTGGGTTTAGAAGTAGAAGCTCCATGAGATGTGTCTGCATGTGTTGATATGGTTGTCTTTTTGAAAGACTGCATTTGGCCCTGAGGTATTTGTTATGTGTACTTCGTCTAGGAGGTCTTTGGGTTTAGGAAAGTTACATTTAACTCCCTCAGCATATATGGTTCTATGTGTCTGCTTTGAATTGTGTGTGATGGGTGCAGCGTGTGTATTACTGACAACCTTATTAACATTAGGAGTGCTTTTATGTGAGAACTTTTCCTCCTGTGACATTATGTAAATACATATCTCACATACCAGTTTGTTTAAGAATTAAATGGCTGTATATAAACATTAGACAATTTCTGCATTGTCTCAGGATTCCCAAATCCACCAAACTGGTAAAAGAGATAGTAGGAAAGTTTATATCCATGGCAGCAGACTCTTTTTTGATTAGACAGTCGGAGTGAGAATCTACATGTCAGGAGTATCGGATTTACAACTCTGGGGACAGTGCTTGTCACTGCCAACTAGTTTTCCTTAGTGCAACTAGGTATTGGTAACATTTCAATGGTACTTTTACAGAACACGTCAACTGAAGGTATCTGTGTCTGTACAGGACACTGCCAAATACTTAACGGGAAACTAATAATTAGACATTGATGTTTAATGGATGAAGCATTTAGGCAGATATTCTGAAGTTAGAAGTAAATCAAGCTGCACTTACTGAAAAGAAAAAAGAAGGAAATAAATAAATAAATAAATAGACAAAAAAATTTGCTTGCCAAGAATGATGAAATTATGGTAGTCACTTGAATGGTTACTGCCTGGCTGCTACTAGTGGTGGTCTCACCACAGCTTCATGCTGCTGGTATATAACGCTCCTTTGCTTCTTCTCTTGCCAGAAACAAAACAGTATCACCAATCCGAAGATGAGAAGGTATGGGTGGTATAGGTATGGTGACAGGCTGTTTGATGATCCATAGTCTTGTCCCAGATAACGCAGGGTCTATAGGCTTGTTGTATCCTTTTCCTGGTAGATGCCTTGAATAGCAACTAGGCCAGTCAGGAAGGTCAAACACAGATACTCACTGCCCAATCAGAAGCAGTCAGGAATCAATGCACTTTATTCCTTCGCTCAGCAGGAGAAATTATAAGTACAAATTCCAAGCTTGCACCTCTGAAGCAGTTATTAGTCTTTCTGGTCATCAGCAATCTCCAGGAAAAGTCCCCATGCTGCTTCCCTCACCAGGAAAAAAAAAAACAGAAACACTAATCCCAAAATAACTACTGACAGGCAGAATGTGGACTTTCCAGTAATTGGTGGCCTTGGAGTAGATTTTGCAGATTTTAAAGGTAAGATAGAAAAATGGGTTAATATCCAAAGAGATGCACTGTACACTAAGCACTTAGATATGAATGAGGGATAAAATAAGCTTTAGCCATGTTAGTGGAGCTACTAATTTTAAAAGAACAAGATAGAATGGAAGGGGTAGGCACTTTATATTGTTGCTCAATAAAATACAGTGGGGTGGCCAATACATTTAAATAGATGAAAGAGAGTGATTTCATAAAAGAAAGAAAAGAGGGAAGGAGATGTGTGGTCAAATTTCAATAAGGTGCAGGCAACTAGAAAGACATTTGCTTTCAAAAACACACCACCACCTGGGTGAGACGGTGTGGAAAAACTTAATTTATGTGTCAATAACAAGAGACACAGCTGTGGTCTCTTTCCTAGTTTAAATATGCAATTAAAAGCAGAATACAAGTAAAACATAGTGTAAAGAAAATAGATAGATAGATAGATAGATAGATAGATAGATAGATAGATAGATAGATAGATAGATAGAAAGATAGATAGATAAAGGATAGCAATTAAACAATACAACATAGAAGAAAGCAAGAAACAATAACCTTTCACTCACAGCAAGTTGTGTCTGGGTGAAGTTATCCAGTAGTATTGAAATGTTTTATTTTACCCCTTAATTAGAGGGTGATTTCGCCTTAATTAGAGGGTGATTTCGTTTTTTAGCTCTCCCCTCAGTTCACAGATGATTAACTTTAATTGGCCTGTTCTAATTTCTGTGAGACTCACAAGAGACACAGCTGTGGTCTCTTTCCTGTTTTAAATTTGAAATTAAAAGCAGAATACAATAAAACACAGTGTAAATAAAATTAATCACAATATACAAAATAGAAGAAGGCAATGAAACAATACAAAATACAAGAAAGCAAAAATAAACCAACCTTTCCCTCACAGCAAGTTGTGGTGGAGTCTGGGTGAGCTTTTCCAGTAAAATGGAACTGAGTTTTAGAAATATTAATATGATAAAGTGTTTGAATGTCATATGCAGATGGCTGTGGATATTGTATCCTGAAGTACCTGAATACTGAAAGTCGGACAGCTGTAATAAGTCTGAAAGTGAATAAAGGCTGCAGAGGACTTACAGGTATTGATAAATAGAAAATAAGCCTACATGCTTGTGTATGTCTCTGGAACCTATCCAGCTCTACCCAAACATCCAACACCTCATTTTTGGACTCCTTAGTGGTGACACTCCTTATGACAGAGGTCATGAACATCTCTATCTACCGGAAAAATGTTACACTTGACAGTTGCCAACAATTTTCCCATCTTTCCTCTGTGAGAAGTGCTTTTTGTTGGCACTGCATATAATATCACTGGCCCTGATGTGCACCATTTCATAGCCATGGTTGTGGCCAACAACTGCATTATTGTCTTCCACAATATCATCCCAGGTATGAATGGTAGGACTGATCAGCTGCATGCAGTATATAATGCCAACTTCCATGGAGATAGAGGGCATGGAGTAGCACCTCATTCTCTGCATCTGAGAAATTAGGCTTAAACATGCTTCTGCTCACCCTGTTTTTGTGGTATTGCTTTGTTAGTATGGAAAACAGTGAAATTACAAGCCTTGTTCCTGCCTGGCCCTGACAAATCTGACACCACCAGTGTCCACTCTGTTCATTGTGTGCTTGGCAATTATATATCTCATTGTGTGCATGGGACCTATATATTTGTTACCACACTCTTTAGTTAATGTCATGCACATAGGATTACAGAGCACATCAGCAGCAGCAGCATCAACCCCCTTCTTCCCATTTTCTACATAGGGCTGGGGTATGGTGTTAACTGTCACCATCACTCTCGATTTAATACCACACTCCTGCCTTCTTTGACCCTCATGCCTGCTTGTCCCAGATCTTCTCTCACACAATCCATGCACCTCTTTGCTGGATGCCCTCATTTCTGATTACCTTCTTCCTGTCTCTTCCAAAACTTCTTCAGATTGTCTTCTGCTTTTCTGCACGTGTGCCTCAAAAATACTGTAATCTGTTCTCTTTGATTGTTTCTGCAATTGAAGCAACTTTGGCTTCTACTCTTATGTCTTCATTTCTTTGTCTGTTCCACACTGTGCATCCTACCACACTTCTCAGGCACTTCCCATCACCTCTAACTTTCCCGTCTGCACTGCCTTTACTTCCCAGGTTTCTGTACCATACAGTAGTACTGGTTGCACCACTGTTTTGTACACATTACTTTTCAGCTTCTTTGGCATTCTTTTGTCATACACTACACCTGACATTCTATGCCAGCTGGCTGCAGCCCCTCTGATTCTAGCTTTGTTCTCTTCATTCAGACTTCACTTCTCCTCAACCACCCTTTTCCAGATACTTGAAGCTGTTAAAGTGTCCCACTATCTTCCCTTCTATCTCAATTCTCAGTTTCTTCCTGTTTCCCCAATTTGCTGCCATTACCACTATTTTGTCTGTGCTTAGTTTCATTACATGTGCCTTCAGTTTTGCATTCCATTCCCCTATCCTTTGCTGAAGTTCTTGCTGTCTGCCTGTAATGCCACATCATCTGCGTAGAGCAACTTTGTTGATCTGTCCCCTCCAACCTGATGCTAATGTAGTCAGTCCCCAGTATGAACAGCAGTGGGCTCAGAGATGAACCCTGGTTCACATCCATTCCCACTGAGAACTCTTCTGTGAGAATGAACAGTTTGTACTTGAGTCATTGGGTCCTTGTGCATAGCCTGCACTAATTCTACCAGTGTTTCTGGGACTTTGAACCACCACAGTGCTGACCAAATCAGCGTACTTGTGACCATGTAATATACTTTCTTCATGTCTAGGAATGCCAGTTGGACTCTTTCATCAGCTCTAGCTTCTTCTCAGCTATCTGTCTTACTGTAAACGTCAGGTCAGTTGTGCTGCATCCTGATCTAAATCTGTACTGGTCATCACCCATCTTATTTTCTACTACTCTACCTATAGCTCTAGGTGATTCGTTCATGTTTACTGAGCACATGTCCACCACAAAATAAACACATACCATTACAAGTGATCAGAGTGACATGGCTGTTTCATTCAGTGTTTAAACAGATTTGCTACTGAGATGTGTGAAATGTACACAACAGTCAAGTATATTTAATGAAACTGGTATCAGATTCACTGCATAAAAATTTTAGCTATACTCTGCATATGGGCTCATGTGTGGCATTCATTAACAATAACAATTCTGCAGCTGAGAAATTGATGTACTTTCAGTATGCCTTTACCAGTATGCTGACAAACATATACTTTGTTATGTCTACAGGCTGAATAACAGTTAGAAGTAGACAAACTACAAATGAGTGGAGTTGTAAAAAGTAGCAGTTGCCTAGTACAAGCAGAAGTAGTTCTCTTGAAAGAATCTTCTGATATTCATCTTTTACAGGTTACAAACTCTGTGCTGTACTGTTTCCTTCAGTACTATGCTGTGACTGTGCCTCCTGTTGTGCTTATATTGTGCAAAGTCATCTGGCTGGGCTGAAGTCATTATTGTTTCTGATTAGTTCAATTTATGTGATGAAAACAGATGCTATCCATCAAGCTCTATTCTCCATAATGCTGAGCACACACCTGTGTCACTGTAAGCAGTACTACACATGTGCAGTTCAGACCATGCATCTGGGAGTAAACTGTAATTCTGAATATAGCTGCCTGTAAATGGAGTTGCTGTAGTGCTTGATTTCTTAACAACATATGCAGTAATACAGAGCTGCCATTTTTGCAATTATGAACCATAATAATACAGCATCTCCTTATTCTAAGTCTGCCATGTATGTTCCAAAGGAGATGCCTGTCGATCCACAGCAGTGCCTGACAGCTAAGACTCAGGGGTCCAGATTTGTTTGCTAATTGTCTGACATTTCTTCATTGAAAGTCTTCAAGGTGAGACATCACGGCTGGATAAGGAGAGGGTAGTCCTCCTTTTTGAGTACAGAGGTGGAGTAAGGAGTCGTCCAAAATAATTCTCTACCTCCACTATAACGACTACAGCCAGAGGCTCCTGCTGAAGGACTACAAAGGTCCACAGTATGAGACTGTAACATGGGACAGTTTAGCAGAGGCTTCACCCTTATCACTGCCATCCATCATTGTGACAACAATGTAAATTGTCACAGCCCTGACATCCTTGGCCAGTGGGAGGATGAAGTTAAACAAGGATCACCACCTATGTACTTTAAGTATAACATAGCTACATAGATAAGCAGCCACTGCTTACCAGTCACAAATACTATACAATGCTCTTTTAATCTCAAAAGCCATTGAAGAAATTGATGTGAATATGTAGCTGCACAGGAAGATTGAACTGTCTAAGAGAGCACTAAAGTATCATTGCTTTAGACTGTACATCTTTTAAGATCAATATTAGTAGAGATTCATTCCCAAACACTATCCCTCAGATTCTCAAAAGCTTGCACGGAGTGCAAGATTGGTGCAGGAGCTCAAGCAGGCAATATGTCTGCCATGCAATCCAGGAACAGCCGTCAGGGGTGTGCACAAGCACTCCTGCACTAATCCTGCACGGACTAAGCCCTGGTATGCAAATCACCTAATTTGCAGGAGAATTATATGCAAATGAGGTGGTTTTGCAATCCAGGAAGCTTCCAATAGTCCGTGCAAGACTAGTACTATCTGCAGAAATGTACTCGGTTAGTAACCAAGTACATTTCTGCAAATTCCAAAACGGAGCTGTGACAACCCCAAATAAAGGTTGCATATCATGTAGCAAGCACGCCAATGTCCAAGTATAAGGCCATTGGCATTGCAAACAAAACAAAAAATACAAAAAGCAACTTTTATTTTTTTTTAGACGATCTCGGCTGTTTAAGCATGGGGCAGCGGCACACAAACGGGATCGGGGGGGGGGATATAAAATAAACCTAAAATAAGCACTCTAACTAAAATCACTATTCTGCCATGCAACTCAATGGCAGGCAGAAGACAACTTGGCCAGTGAGTAGTGGTTGCTAAGGGGGGAGGCTCAGCGTGAGACATGTAACTATGCATTAGCAGGCAATCCTATGCAAATGAAAGGAAGGATAGTGAATACCAGTTTTTCCCGGCATGTGAGTTAGGTCCCAACAGTGTAAGAGTAGGAACAGCTTGGTGCAAGCCTAGGAGTTAGGTAACATGATGGGGGTGTGTGTCAGGCATATTGTAAACGGATTGGAGCCCTGTGACTCGGGTTTGCTCCTAGCTTAGCACAGCTAAGCTAGGGGGTGTGTTTAAACCTGCTTAGCACTCTTTACAAAGCCTAAACGGGTGTGCGCGCCACACACCGGGTTTTGCAAGAAGAAAAAATAAGTTAAACCAGGAAATAGCAGCAGTGTGCACATTTGAGCACTCTGTTTGCATGGTGTGCAGACGGGCTTAAACAGGAAGGCAATGGGAAGGGAAAACAGCAGTAGGAAGGTAATCAAGGAGAACTAGGTTAGCTGGCAGGTGAAATGTATCAGACTCAGCCAATTACACAGGCAGCAGACCAGCCCAGCCCAGAACTACTATAAACTAAGCAAACACCTTCCCCTCTGTTTTTTCCCACACTCTACACCACCGGTGTATACAAGCGGGGAAATTTTAACAAACAAACCTACAAAATGAGAAGGGCTGCAGCAGGCAACATAGAACAACATGTGCAAGAGGCTGAGGGTGGTGAGAATGTGAATGCTGCCGATCAACCCACAGTGAGGAGACGGAGAAGAGTGTGCAGATCCAGGGTAACCTACCAGGGGCTACATGACCTGGAGATAGTTGCGTGCTATAGGGTGGACAGAGACCTCCTACAGCAAATTGTTGAGCTGTGCTGGTAACAATTGACACACCAAACTGACCGAGGGGAACCCATCCCAGTGGATACCAAGGTATGTGTAGACCTAGGAATACTGGTTGCAGGTACCTCCCAAAGCTCAACTGGGGATATCATGGGTATCTCACAGGCATCAGCATCCAGAGTATTCCACCAGTTCCTGGATGTCATGTCAGCACATGCCAGTGAGCATGTATATTTCCTCAACACTCGTGAGGTGTTGACCAGCAATATGGTCTCTTCCACCAAATAGCAGAATACCCTGAGGTAGTGGGTGCTATAGACTGCACGCACATATGCATCAAAGCACCACCTGGTTATCAGAGTAGGGCCTACATCAACCACAGGGGCATCCCCTCCATCAACTGCCAGGTCGCATGTGATGCCCAGGCCATTATAATGAATGTGTGTGCTGGCTGCCCTGGAAGCTATGATGATTCCCACATATGGCATCTGATGCAGCTGTACCAGAGATTTGCCAATGGGGACATCCCCTATGGTCACCTAGTGGAGGATGCTGGTTACACAGTGAAGCCGTGGCTGAAGAAACCCATCAGAAATGCACATACACCCGAACAAGAATGCCATAATGAGGCACACGCACAAAACAATCTTATAATAGAGCGTGTGTTTAGGATGCTCAGGTCAGGGTTCCGGTGTCTGGATACATCCGGTGGAGCCTTGCAATACTCACCAGCTACATGTACCCAAATTGTTATGGTATGCGCTAGGCTACACAATATGATCCTGTGGAAACAGCTGCAACAGGAACAGCATGGGGCAGGGCCACATAGCCCCCCACCAATGCCAAGGTGTGCACAAGCACAGAGTGACTTAGAGGAGGAACAACCTGAGCCTGCCCCAGTAGGCAGATGGAGGCGTGCCCAGTATGCCGAGGCTGTGGCAAAGAGACAACGCATAGCACATACACTGACACAGTAGGGACCCAGGGACTGACACCTCTCTCTGACTCGCACGTACAGTAAAAGGGATGCTAAACATGACACTACCTGTTCTCAACCATATATAGGGAGTGTACTGTGTGCATCTGACATAGGCAGACCTCCAGCACCATCAGCAAGTCTGGCACACCCTCAAGGTAAGTAAATCAACCTACCAATTGCCAAATGGAGTAGAATGTGTCATTACCTGTATCTATGGTATGGATGTGAGCATGCAAGGGAATTTGCTGGCTGAATGTTGTGACAACAGACAATAGACACCCATAGTGGCACCATGACATCTGTATCACATACTGTAGTCACCATAGTAGCCGGTACTACACAGGGTGACAAAACCCACTGCAGGAAATGTGCTGAGTAACATGTGTGCCCATATCACCCACACATACCAGTCAGGGTGGTTCAGATACCCAACAACAGTTTCACCCAGCAGGACAGGTGTAGACAAATTTAAACTGAGCCTGTGCAATGGCCCCTGAATGATGGCTATGGTTAATCTCCCCCCTAGGCCTACGCAGACAGACTACAGCAGGGCAGGCAGTGGGATGTTAGCTCTGAAGGGTAGGAAGTCAGAAAATAATATGTAGAGCAACAAAAGCCATGATCTGTAGTACAATGGTATGCCTCTAGTCAGCATGATAGCTAACAATACAGAATGAAATGGAGTACCCGGCATACCAGTACAGTCATAGCAAACGTGTACAAGTGTCACATGTGCCCCCACATCCTACATAGTAAGGCAATAACAGTCAAGTGTGCCCCCCAATCCTATGTAGAACTGTAGAAATAGACAGGTGTGCCCCCCCCATGTAGTAATGTAATAACAGTCAGGTGTGCTCCCCCCATCCTGTGTGATAAATTAGTTCGATAGCTATTCTAATCCCAGACATAGCAAGTTTGTGTGTGTGTCTGTCTGTCTGTGTAGAGAGCAATGCTTTTTAGGGTAGTCACACTCCCTACAAGTCAAATGCTCATCTTTCACAAGGCTGTTGATGTCATCCACCTAGAAATACACCTCTGGGAAGCTGTAACCCAGTAATCTCTGCAGCACATCCTGTAACTGAGTACTGCTGCAGTGTGATAAATTAGTTCGATAGCTATTCTAATCCCAGACATAGCAAGTTTGTGTGTGTGTGTCTGTCTGTGTAGAAAGCAATGCTTTTTAGGGTAGTCACACTCCCTACAATTCAAATGCTCATCTCTGGCAGGGCTGCTGATGTCATCCACCTAGAAATACACCTCTGGGAAAGCTGTAGCCCAGTAATCTCTGTAGTGCATCCTGTAACTGCATACTGCTGTAGTGTGATATAGAACTCTGGTAGGGTTCTTTACCCATGCATGTCAGTCATGGATGTTTTGTGTGTGTTTCCGTCTGTGCAGAGAGCCATGCATTTTAAGCTAGTCACACTCAGTGCATTTCAAATGCCCTACTTTGGCAATCCTGCTGATGTCATTCATTATGAAATACACCTTTGGGGAAGGAGTTCTCTGGTAATCCACGTGGTGTGTCCCATAACTGCTACATGCTGTAGTGTGATATGGACCTCTGTTAGGTTTCTATACCCATGCATGTCAGTTGTGGATATTTTGTGTGTGTTTCAATGTCTGTGCAGGGAGCAATGCATTTTAGGCTAGTCACACTCAGTACATTTCAAATGCCCTACTTTGGCAATCCTGCTGATGTCATTCATTGTGAAATACACCTTTGGGGAATGAGGTCTCCAATAATCCATGTGGTGCATCCTATAACAATTCCATGCTGTAGTATGATATAGACCTCTGTCAGGGATTCTATACCCACACATGTCGGTTGTGGATGTTGTGTGTCACATGTCGGTTGTGGATGTTTTGTGTGTGTGTCACTGTCTTTGTAGGGAGCAATGCATTTTAGCCTAGCCACACTCACTACAAGTCGAATGTCCTACTTTGCCAATCCTGCTGATGTTATCCAATGTGATATACACCTTCGGGGAAAAAGAACTCCAGTAATCTCCATGGAGAGTACTATAACTGCATACTTCTATAATGTAGTAAACTTGTTAGGTAGGGGTTCTACTCCCAGACATGACAGGTGTGTGTGTGTGTGTGTGTGTGTGTGTGTGTGTGTGTGTGTGTGTGTGTGTGTGTGTGTGTGTGTGTGTGTGTGTGTGTGTAACTCATATCTTGTGGGGAGGTGAGTGTGTGATATCTTGGCCCAATGTCGAGTGGGTTTTGCAAATTTCTTATATGGTGGCCCTAGTATATATCACAATGTCCACCATACAGGGATAACAGATGTGAAATAGCTGAGAGGCTGGGGTACAAATCCATACCCATACGTGACATCAAGGCCAGGCAATCACAGTTAGCAACCCCAGTATTAACCAGAGCACACTCTTAACCCATGTCCCCCACACACACACACACACACACACACACACACACACACACACACACACACACACACACACACACACACACACATGCCTAGGCAACAGCCAATATGTGGGTAGTATACTGCATATTGGCCACTGATAGTAACTATGTAGTGATTGCAGTGGGCTACAGAGGGCATGACACCCTGTCCATCTGTCCAATAGGCACATACATGCAGACAGTGCACCTTCCTCATGTTCCCCACTGGACAGCTGCAACACCTGTGGTGCCATTACATGTGACCAACAAAGGACATAACATGCCTGAAAACATGCCCTGTATGGTCATCACATGTGACCCACAAAGGACATACCATGCCTGAAAACATGCCCTGTGTGGACAGATGCCACTGACATCAGGGAATGCTGTTAGCATGCTATCAATGTAGGTGCAGGATAAACCTGCAGTCCATTATCAGTTCCCACCACAGGTGGCCAAGACTGGCACATCTGATGATAATCTGTGTACACAACATGGGCCAGACACCCCAGGTACAGTTCCACATGTCACTGTACATGCATGTGGGAGGTGTGCACATCCCAGACACTGTCCATATCATGGACTTAGGAACACATACATGGAAAGTGATGCACACCATTGGCCACACACACACCTGTGTGGGCAAATGCAGAAGCTACACCCCTGAGCCACAATGCTGACCATTGCCATGTGGCCTGATGCCAAGGTATACCCATCAACTAGCCTTGTATAGCTGTCTGGCAACATCAGCACTACACCCCCATGCAGAAATGCAACCATGCATGTCAGTACTGACACCCTGTGTGTTTGTGTGTGTGCTGTATGATGTGTATGATCATATCCATACTCACTACAACCCCCATTGGCATACTGAAGCATGCTGTCTGATGTCAGACAACTCCCCATACCCTTTGCCCATATAACCTCTGTATGACCCCTGTGGTGCATGTGATACCTGCACAGTAATGTGTTGTGGCAATCTCACTAGTGATGGGTTGTATTCCTGGCTCTGCCAAGTGTGTCAATGTGTGTGTGTCCCTGTGAGAATGTGGCTGTGTTGACGCTAGCACCTGTACATGTGGAGAGGCATATGTACTACGCCTATCGTACAGCTACCATATCCCAGTTGCAGATGTCACTCACCATCACATATACATTCTGAGGGCTCCACAACATGTAACCTGTGTGGCGCATCCAATAACTGCATAGAAATGTAATAGCACTACATAGTCATCAGGGGGTTGATACCCCGTTCTGGTAGGTATGTGACACAAACATGCTTAGGTTTTACTCTCCCACCCCTCCCTGACTTGTCTTTGCCTCTGTCTGCCTCTCTCATCCCCTCTCTGGTGGATGTGGAGACCTACACCTGCTTTGCTTAGGTAGCAGCATATATATTTTAAGTAATGCCCATAATCAGCTGATGGCCTCTGCATGAATTGCAGCCCTCCCCTAGCTGATTGCATGTGGAACAGCTGTGGTAACATTCCCATACTGTTATTTGGCAAACAGTATCTCAGATGGATTGGGGATTTACCTCTAACAACATACACTGTGGAAACAGGGCAACCCACAGGAGGGGGATGTGCCTGACCTGACTACAGACTGTAAGTGCTGTTATACTGCATGTGGAGTAATGTTGGTTTAACAGTGTGTGTGTGTGGATATGGCTGTCCTACATGTTTTAATACCTGCCATGTCAGTTCTATGTTTATGAGGAATCCCCATCTGTAGGGTCATCTGCAGACTAGGCAGTAAGTTGTGCCCTTGGTTTCATGTGTTACCCATAGAGCATGAACTTCAGAAGGTAGTGTGAGGATTGCAGTTTGTAGATGGTGAAAGCCATGACAGTTACTGACTTCATATCCCTCATAGGACATATGTTGCAACAAACCCTGTTACAACAGTAATTGTATAAGGTTATCACAGCAACATGTCAGTATTAGCCCTGTGTATGTGCTTCCAACCACAACTCTGTCAACCTGTGTACATATGTCATGCATTAAGAGGTGCATATGTGCTGTACATTATCATTAGTGTCATCATATCTGATAACAAGCCAGTGAGATATCAGATTGCTACATGTTATGTATAGTATGGGGTTATATTTGATGATATAACCTGGACATTCTGTGGTCATTTGTACAGTACTGAGGTCTGTGTACCTATGGTGAATGTTGACAGTGTGTGTATTGTTAATATGTATTTTAGCCTGTGTACAGACTGTGATAGATGTCATTGTTATAGGTCCCATCCTATCTGATGTTACATGCTGCTCCACTGTATGTTACCATATTGGCTTACATGTTTGTAGGGCCATACACACACATGTCCCATACCAAAGACAGCCAGCAGACCAAACCATGTAGCAGCCCAGTATATGTAGGGTTAGTCTGTGAGTGGCACATATGAGATAGTCCATATACTGAAATATTATGCTAGCTTACCATATGTGGCTGTGGCTGTGTTAACATTGGTTGTGGTTATGCACTTCCACACAGGTGTATCTTACCTTGTGCTGTGACATTTCTGCAGAGCCTGCTATATATGTAGATACATGTGCATTCCCCCATAGGAGATTTAGGCCAGTGTTGAGCCAGTCTGCCTGTAGCCTGCACAGTGCATTGTTACATGCCTAGCAGCTTAGTGTACTTACCCAGTGAGATGCCATGTGCAGATACTTGCCAGATGTACTGCTGCCGGGGCTCCCTTAACAGTCATGTATGTCAAATAGAGCAGTGGGTTGCTGTACAGATTTATGTCAAATCTAGTGGGTAGCATGTGGCCATGGCACCCCTGTACCAGCAGTTATTATGTGTCAGACCAGACAGGGGTGTGTAAATGCATAACCTATGGTGACATATGTATACCAGTCGTTATGTGTTATACCCATCTACATGGCTGTTAACATCCATATTGTCAGGCATGGTACACATGTTTTGCACTAAAGGGTTCTGTGTACACCTCTGGACTGTACAGAGTGCTTCAGAATGTCCACATATATTGGCCAATATCTCTACTGCAGTCCACAGGAGCATTACGTGCTAGCAGTGGTACTTTACTATGATGTCCTTAGGATGTCTGTCAGTAGCCAATGACACACATGGAAAGCAGATATGACCTCCCACACATACCATGTCTGTGAAGACAATCCCAATTACAGTAGTAATAGTCTACTAATATGCCTGATATACATACCTGACATCCCCTTGCACTACGAAGTTGGGATTATTGGGGCTGGGGTAGGGCTACACTCCATGTCCAGGACATATGGAGAAAATGTATGTACATATAATTATCCAGATATCTATATATATGATTACACATATACATAGCGACATATATAGATAAGTATGTATATGAACATAGATATACATACCCACATATCTACATATACAGAGCAATATATATCTACGCATATACAGATAGCGATACATAAGCACATATACATATGGATATCTACAGATTTAGCGACAGTAGTAGGTATATCGGAATAGATAAGTATGCACATATAGTTTTATATATATATATATATATATATATATATATATATATATATATATATATATATATACACAAACATAACTAGTCATATCTGTACACATAGGATGTGCATACATATATAGCTATATACACATATATCTATATGTACATATACGTATAACTATATATACATATATGTATAGATATGTATACATATGTACATATGAAGAGATGTACACATGGTCATATATATGTAGCACTATACAAATGTGTATACAGACATATGTATGAGTATACATGTGCATGTACATGTAGGCATCTATACACCTATGATATGTATACAACCATATTCCTATCATGAGTAAACATCACTGTTGTGTATACCCTCCCACATGTATCTCACCGTATGTATCTGCTATGTGTATATTATGATAAAACAACATATGTCATGCAACAGTCATATTAATAACAAGGACTACAAGGACTACACAATCTAGGAAGTAAAGGCAATTGTTCAATACTACTCAATATGTGTAATGACAGCTATATTTGGTAAAACAACAGCTATCTCCATAGTGGTCATGGTGTAGTGGTTAAGTGTTGTGACCTCAGTGTAAAGAGTCCTGAGTTCAAGACCTGCAAGGGATGTTAATTTTGTTGCTGGGCAGAACAAGGGCTGTCAGATACAGAGTGTTTAAGGCAGTTTTTTTGCAATGTAAGCCACACACGTTAGTATCACAACATTGATAGGTAGGGGTCTAGTCCCAGTGTTGGCAAGTAACAGTATATATGTGTGTGGATGGGTCTACATCAGATTGCAGGGTATACATGCTTCAGCGGGCTACCTGTCCATGTAGCACAGATAATACCTGATATAGTAACCTGTGAAATGTGTTCAACTGTACCCCAGATATGTCACTGCCATGGTGTCAGCACAGTGATATACCCCATCGTGCAATACGACTGCAGACCATCATTGTGCTGACACATGTACACCTACAACACACATGGATAACATTTTAGAGACCACGACCAAGCAGTGTTACTAACAGCTAGAAGGCATCATTGCTGGACAGCTGCACTACCTGCCAAATATGCCTCATACTCTACTCCCTACAACATGGTACACTGCAGGACTGTGGTACACTGGTGTACAGTCACTGTGTGCATCAGAACCATATCAGCCTGTCCCTGCATCGATGGTATGGATGACAAGGATGGGGCACAGGTATCATCATATGCACAGGGTGTGTTGTTGGTTTGCCAGAGGCCAAGGGTGGGCCATACATTTGTCACCATGTGTGTGGGTGAGGGGTGTACTCTGGGGAGCTGGCTGAGGTGATGTGGTGTGTGTAGGTATGAGGTTGCCCTAGGTGTGTTTGCTTAGTGTGTGTGGGTATGCATGCACACAGTTCTACCATGTGGCTGCCTTACAATTGTGTTTATGGACAGCTGCAGACCATACCTGGCAGGGTGTGCAGTTCACTCCCTCCAGCCATGAACATGTGGACTGTGCCTGCCAGGGTTCCGCGGGCACATCCAGGTATAGGCGTTGATGTGCTACTCTCACCTGCTGATGACATTTGTCCACTGGTACCAAGTCCCTCCTGGGACTGGCCAGGACCACGTGCACGTGGCCTGCTGTGGTGTGGTGAGGACAGCACACCCCCCACACTGCCGGGACGGCTACTGCCACTACAGGATCCCCTTGATGTCCTAGCACGTCCACATTCACTGCCAGCTGTTGGTGTTGCCGGTCCATGTCCAACCAGGCATCGCCACATCCCCACAACATATTGAAGCATGGACATACCATGGCTGATGAGGGCCATCATCTCATCATGCCATCTATCTGCTTGCTTGGTAGAAGCACAGATGGCACCTGACAGTTCACAGAGGTTATTGCTTATAGATGCAAGATCAGCTCTCTGCAGCCTAACGCCCTGTCTGGTGTAATACTCAATACGTGCCTGCGCCACCATTACAGCCTGAAACATGCTTCTGCTGGTTGTAGCTATGTCGCCTATTCCAGGGGCATGATGTCCAGTGTCCCTACCACGAGCACCCTGGGACATCCACCTATGTGGCAGCTTACCGGACATCCGGCTATGCCTGCTGTGACCGGACACAGTAGGCATGGTTATCACACTTTCCTGTGCACTGCCACTGAACGCCAGCTGTCCCTCTGCTATGGCCACTGGTGATGAGGTGTGTATAGGCACTGTAACTTTGTGCGGGGTTGGGGTGGCTAAAATGCAGATGTCAAATGTTGGTGCAGTGTCGGCCCCTGACAACCCCACCTGTGCCTCAACATTATTATCATCATCATCATCGGTGTCTGTATGGACACCTACATCAGATTGTATGCAGGAGGGACCCTGACCCACCTTTCCACCTGTGGGGGAAAACAATAAATGCACTTTAAAACCTGTACAGCATTGCCTAACAGTATACACACACACACACACACACACACACACACACACACACACACACACACACACACACACACACGCACACACACATACACACGCACACACACACACACACACACACACACATACCTGTAATACCTACCTGTCCATGGCTTTGCAGACAGTCCCACATGTATGTCTATGTGTTTCCCCATCCTGCATCACACTTGTTAACATACACACATTGATACCACTCATTAACATCACAGTCCTCTAAATGCCCACACAAGCAGCCACAACACAAGGCCTGTTGCTACTTTACCTGCCTGACCTGTGTGTAGTGGATTTACATGGCCTCAATGCTGTCATTTAGTATGCACCTCTGTATGGCTGGAATGATGTGCATGGCCCTTATATGTGTGGGCTACTATGTTGTGTCTATAACAGCTCCCACTGGTGTGTCATGTGTATGTAATGCTCAGTACATGCCAAATATGCTGCTCATTTGGCCCATCATGTGTCAGCTGTAATATGTGGATACACTCCCTGGTGTTGACTATTACTTCCCCAATGCATCTGTAAAGTTGCATACATGGGTTGAAGGTGACCTCTCTGCTGACTGCAATATTAAGTGTATACCTGGAGTCTACCTTCCCTCTGGATGCCTGTTCCATGCTACAGACCATATTATACTATTTGCTGTCCTGTGATTACATGACAGGTATACTTGGTGTGTTATGTGGCAGTCCATGTCCATGTACTGCATGGTCCCAAAGGGGGTACAGCCATATGAACACCCCTCAATCACACATGTGCCTATATGGCCATACACACAAACCACACATGTACACACGCATCATGCATGCATCTACCTCCCACCACTTCACCATAGTGACCATGCAGGCAAACTAACTAACCACCAGGATGCACACACACACACACACACACACACACACACACACACACACACACACACACACACACACACACACACATACACACACACGTGAGGTTGCACAGTGATGATACACACAGTCCTCCTATTACCCATCTGCCAACATGCAGAACATATGGTACAGAACAGCATGCAGTTCAGCTATAGTCAATCCATGCTAGCAACAGTGTACATGTGAATGATGCATGTGCTGTGGTTAGGTGATGCCCCTTCCCTTGGATACCACTGCACCCATGTACACAGTATTGCTGTGCACCTGTTCTGCACCCTGCCATGTAATGTGCACCACAACTCACAGGTCTACAACCCATTGCGGAATGTGTAGTACTGTGTCACTTATGTCAGCTGTACCTGTCACAGCCCCTATGTGTTTCAGCAACACATACATGGGATATGTGGACTGTTGTCATTGGTGAATGCCTGATGCCTGATTTACAGCTGTCAACATCAACAGACCATGTATGACTACTGCAGAAATGCTTACACTGACAACCATCAGGCATACCAGGGCTATGCGGGGTGTACACACCTTTATTGATTTTACACATACATCTTTGATCTGCCATGGGACCAGAGCACCGCATATCTTAGCAGTACACAAGCCCGGCATGTAACATATGTCCTGTACTTTCATATGCAGTGTCTACAGATTGCGTTAGGTGTATGGCTGCTGATCGCAATGCATACACACCATGTGGGCATATGTGTGCACACCCTTACCATGACGGCTTATCACACCTCTTGTGTCTACTACAGCAGTCACCCTTCATGGCAGGGGTATACCAGCATGGGCCTTCTGCAATTGCCAGTGTATGTTCAGTTTGCCCTACACATATCCCCCTATTCTGCTTGATTGCAAGGTCTACTCATGTGCACATCCTATGGTGTTCACACAATGCCGTCACTATTGCAATGTGGGTAGGGTTATGGCTACCACAGGTCCTGAACCTGACTATATGCAGATAGAGCCATTCCTACCATCCTTAGGATCCCTGCTGCAGTGCACTAGTGTGTCATGCTGAGACCTCCCCCCTCAGCTTTTATGCAGATGCATGACAGGTAAGCCCTACACATGTGTGTCCCCTTGCAGTGTCCCATACACTGAACACCACATGTTGCAGCCTAGACCCAGCTGATAATGTAGACTACTGTAATGCTGTATGCCATAGTGTATCTCTGCAGCAGTTGGCATTTTCCTACAGGTATATACACTGGAGTTGCACTGTATATGGGTGTTGTTCATAAAATGTCAGTACTGTAGGCCATGTCTACCAACAGTATGTTACTCCCTGTGGACACATTCCGCAATGACAGGATATTAGTTGTCATGCAGGTGCATGACATACTTTTTCAATACCCCATCATGGTCGCCCCTATGAGACCGCATTTCACAGCAACAATACATGCACATGTACAGCATGCATTCAGGGTAGGTGTGTTAGATGTGTGCATGGAATATACCATCACCATTACATGTCCAGTGTGTTGGCAAGCATCTACATAAGACATACTCACCAGCTACAGGCTGCTGCCTTGTTGTTACCCTGGAGGGACCTACATAAGAAGGTGAGAGCTGCAATGTCAGTGGCCACACCTGTGGCACTGCTACATGCTGGGTGCAGTACTACCATACATCAGTGGTAAATTCTGACAAAACTACCACATCTGGACATCTGTTTATCACTACAATATAGCAACACAATGTATCTATGACATGTAAGATATGCATGATGTACCTGTACCACTGCGGATATTTACACAACAGTGGTCTACTGATCTGCCCTGTGTCCTTACCTGCACGCTCCTCAGCTGGTGTGTGGGTGACACCCACCTCCACGAAGGGGTCCAGTGGTTGTTGGTGTTCTGGATGGGAAGGTGCCATGATGCTGGCCAGGAGCTCCTCCACACTTGTTGGGGGGGGTGGATGGCATGCCACTCCGTTGCGAGGTGATCCCCCCCCCCGGACTGCGGCAGCATGCTGATGGGCATTGTGAAGCAGGTCGCTGCAATGATGTCGGACCTGCTCATAACTGCGGTTATATAGGCTGACATCATTTACCCTGTGGACTAGATCGTTCCACAGGGCGGTCTGCTCCTGCTGATCATGGACTGTCCTGCCAAAGATAACCTGGTAGCGCTGTACCAAGTGGTTGATGATGACCTCATTTTCATCCGCTGAATACATAGGTAACCTGCTGTGTGACATCTTGTCTGAAAGACATAAAGATGGAAACAGGCCTGAGCAACTCATATGGCAAGGTTACCACAGTTCGTAATACACACCTCTGTCACCTCCCCACCATATCAACTTAAATAGACTGTACACACAACTCATTAGGTATGGCTACAGCTTAACTACCATTTGGACAGATTGTGCATTGTACCACACCTTCTGCTACATGATTTTAGCCATGTCCCCTGTGTGGACACTAACATTGCTGGCCTGTTACAGACTATTCACTTGCATGCCATTGTCAGGTTCACTATGGTTACATATATGCTGGTGGTATGGCTGCTCTGAGATTGCTGGACATCTGACAGTCTGTGTTATTGGAGAGATCTATATACGCTGTTGGACATGTACCGGGATTGTGTAAACTATAACTACCAACAAATGTTTTATAACAGTGACACAATAACATGTATATGTTGTATTGGCCAGCTGATCTACCTCTCCGTACCCATCTGACCAATAGAACATGTATATGTTCTATTAGTCAGATGGGTGCGGAGAGGTGGATCAGCTGGCCAATAGAACATATACATGTTATTGTGTATATGTTCTACTGGCCAATAGAACATATACACATAACATGTATATGTTCTATTGGTCAGGTGGGTGTGAAGAGGTGGATCAGCTGGCCAACAAAACATATACATGTTATTGTGTATATGTTCTATTGGCCAATGGAACATATACACAATAACATGTATATGTTCTATTGGCCAGCTGATCCACCTCTCTACACCCATCTGACCAGGATACCTGGCCACATCACATGTGTGTGCCAACCTGGGGCCTCTTCTTGAACTGTTACGGCAATACCATCAGGTGAACCCACCTCGGTTGATGTTGCCCCCCCCAGGGCACACACCAACATGTCCCTGTTCCCTGAGCTCAAGTCTAGGGTCTGTTCCTTACCGGGCTCCACAGACACATGAGGGATGTGCTACATCAGTCTGAGGCACCCAGTACACATTCACACAGCCAACATGCTCCTCCTGCTCAGCCTCCAGACCAGGCACCTTCAGGACGTGGACTGCTGTTGTGAGTGGCAGTTGGTGGAAGCCTTGTTCCCATTGTGCCCATATTGCGGACCATGGGGCGTCCACATCGCAGACCACACACATCATCCATGGTGTTTACCCACCACGTATCACATACCATCCCTGTAGACTGTCCTCTATATCTACCAATTCTGACCACCGCCATGTGTGTATCTGCCATACTTCCTCATATTCCCATTGCATACTTCACAGATGGTGCAATGTGGTGCTAAGAAGGGACTAACATGAGACATACCCATCCATGGTGCACACACTGCCAGCTGTAGATATCTGTGTTTATTGCTATGTGTGCTGCTGCTATGCACATAGCACACATCACTGTGGTAATGATATAGGGGACATGTCTTTACATGCCTATATGTTTGCATGTGTTTGTACATATGCAGACATGTGCATATAGGTATATATCTATATATGTGTAGATATATGTGAATTTATATATATGTGCACATATATATGTCTACACATGGGTATATGTATATTTCTTGGCATACATTCTGATATACATTTATCCTTATATATTATATATGTAACATAAGTACACATATGGATACCTATATGCGGGGTACATTCAGACATCAGCTCCACAATCTCATGACACCTTACTGCACAGCTACACTGTTCTGCCTTGCTACAACACAGACAGGTGCCACATATGAACACAGCTTGTCATTAGTGGGATATATGTGGGACCTGTTTGCAGGTAACCCTATTATACACTATGGCATTCCGGCATGCTGCATTACAAATCCAGCTGAGTATCCTGCCAGTGGTGGTCCATGGCTCCCACATGTCCACCATAATGTCATTACTTCCACCACCAGCTATTGGCCACATCATATACATACTTCCCATTACACAACACACACAATGATGGCTTACATCTTATCTGTCAGTGCTGATCTGTACAGTTAACAGCTATGGCCCACTACCCACAGGGACAAACGCTATTGTCCATAGCAGTTGTTCAGTTAAACAGCATCACAGCAACACCTGATGGCACATATAACTTATTCCACATCATTTATCCCATTATGATGGACCAGGTACTGCATTCTAATACATGTACATATACTTCTCATACCTGTTGTGGGAATGATGTATTTATGAATGGCAGCTGCCTAAATGCCTGCATTTTCAGCTGTTAGTTTGCTGAGCTTTATTTTTTTTCTGCTTTCCCTTTTTTTTCCTCTCTCTCTCTCTCTCTCTCTCAGTGAATAGATTAAGCTGCTTTGAGTATATTGCAACCTGGCTTTAGCAGGTGATGCACTTGATCAGGTGATGGCCTCTGCACCAATCAGTGTCCTACACTTGCTAACTACATGCAGCTTGCTGTGTAGTACTCCAATTACCACGGTTATGGCAACCACCTACTATAAATCCCTGCATCATGTGGGCATGGTACATTTACCTTTCCTGTGTGATGGACATCCTTCCTATGTGTGGGCATCAGTGTTACAGATAGTAGGTAGCAATACCTCTTCCAGGGGAACTGGCACACTCAGGCCAGCTACATATTTGTAGGAGGTTCCAGACCTACAGACAAAGTGTGAGTAGAGTTGTGTTATGCTTTGTATAGTACTGGTGATACAGGGTGTGTGTGTACATACTAGTTTACCTTGGAATGCAGTCTGTCTGCATAGCTCTCAAGTGTGGGACTATCCTATTGGTGGCCAGAGGTGTGCCTATCATGTTTTGTCTGTCCACTACACAGGTCCTGTTTCAGATATTTCACTGTCAGTGTGTGTGTTGAGTGCTATCAGTACATGGCTACATCCATTTATGTTTCTAACCTCAATTCCCTGGCTAAGGGTAGGTTGCAGACTATCCTGTAACACCAGCAACTTGCTTAGCGTATGGCAACAGTTTTCCACATATGGGCCTGTGTTCTAGCCTCTGTCCTCCACCTACATACCAAGCTTTGCACATATGACATGCTGTCAGGGGTTGGTCTGTAGTGGGCTGTGTGTATATCACACTGCCATTGCTGCCGTCAGTCCACTGCTGTATACGGTGGGGCTGTGGCCATACATGTGTGGGCTTCACCTAGACAATACATGTGTGCCCTTATGCACTCCAGAGGCCAGTGTATGTAACAGTGGTATATGGCCCTGTATTATTGAGTCTGGGGGGGGATGCACCATAAATGACCTAGACTGTTACAAAATGTGGGGGTATCATGGGTGAGCGGCCTTAAGGTATCTACATGTACAGTACCGTATACTTCACCTATATTTACATTACTCACATAAACTGGGATAATGCAGGCCTTCTGCCTCTTGCCATACAGACTGTTCTTTTTATTAGTGTGCATGTCATGGTGTCAGTTATGCCTTGTTATGTAACAGTTACATCCCATTTGGTCAACTGAAGTCTTTACCACCTAGTGATTTTGTACAGAGTGTAGATAGAGGCTGCTGAACTATACACCTGCACTACATACTGTTGATTGTTTGGTATCCTGTGGCCCAGTCTGTCTTTACTATTGTACAATTTGAAGGCCTTGGCCTAGACAGCAGCAGTTGTCAACCTTTCCAGACTACTGCATTAGTATAACTGTTTCACAGTTGCATTACTCTGTTTATATGGATGTCAGTGTCTGAACAGCTATATGATATGGCATATAGAACTGCAATAGTACACAAATAAAGGTTTTCCATTTCTGTAAACCTGTGTGTGGTGTTTTTTCCTATGACCTCTCTGTGGGTATATGTTGCAGGCAATGATTGTAATTTGTATGGGTGGCCCATACAGTGTCCAGTTGTTCAGGTGTGAACTGTAGGCATAGTGGCTGTTCTATATTATGTGCACCTTCTACATATGTATCTTACTGTACATATCTCTGTGTGTGTATGTGTAGTCACATGTATATATATATATATATATATATATATATATATATATATATATATATATATATATATATATATATCTGTATCTGCATATATGCGTCTGTGTATATGTATCCTGGGGATGGTGATAGCTTCCACATTTTACATTTCCTATGGGAGCTTTTTACATTTTATATATATATATATATATATATATATATATATATATATATATATATATATATATATATATATCTGCTTACATATATATAACTATGTCCATATATACGTACGTAGATATATATCTGCGTACATATATGTAACTTGCTGTGTATATGTAGACATATAGGTGTAGACATATATGTCGTTGTAGGCATTTGCATGTATATATGTTCATATATATTTAGATTTCTAATTTTATATATATATATATATATATATATATATATATATATATATATATATAAAACTACATATATAGATATGTTGCATCTGTTTAGATATTAATATATTTACTCACACACATACATCTGTATGTTGGTATACATTCTCTTTACTGTTACATGACTGGGCTGGATGTTATGTTTCTGAAAACATCAGATTTATGCATGTCTGGGCTGGCTTAGTGGTAAATCAGTTTGTCTATGTTGTGCAGGATTTTGGGTTTGAGCCTTACAGAGGCTGTTTATTTTGTTGCTGGGCAGAACACAGGCCATTGGATATAGAGTGATTAAGGTACTTTAAAGCAGTTGTATGCGGGTCTGCACATTTTTGCATGGAGGTAAGCACTGCTAACTTCCAGTTACAGTTTCTTACACTCAGTTAGCTTCTAAATTGCTTAATATGTGTAGGCAGTGCTTACCCCCATGCAAACAGGCTTAAACCTGCTTACTGCTGCTTAAAAGTGCTTACTCCCACTTACCCCTGTGCTAATTTCTTTAAAAGAAAAGAAAAAGGGGTTGATAGGAAAGTGGTGAAAAAAGGGGCACAAACAGGGAAAGACAGTAGGGAAATTAGCCAGGGATGTGCAGGAAGGGTGTAGGGAAGGTCCATAGCTGCCCATTTCTTCTACAGCAACAGCTGTGCATATACACTGAATTTGAAGGTAGATTTGGACACTCAAACGTCTGGGTGGGGGTAAGGACAACAATAATTCATTGTGATGCCAATTAGACAGGATTACATGTGTCCAGTGGACATGTGTGCGAAATGGATAGCTATGTATGGGGCGAGATTTTTTTGTGGGAACAGATTGCCCTTTTTTCAGGTGAGTGTGGGATGTTGGGGAGGGGTAGTAGGTATATTTGGGGAGGTAGGTTGGGTAGGTTAACAGACAAGACAAACATGACGCATACACGGGTGGTATATGACACATGTGGGGGTAAATACCTTGGACAGGGAGGGGTGTTTGGAAGTTGAAAGCTCATGAGCCCCCAAATGGAAACAGTGGGACTGAGGTCCCCACCCATGGGCAGTCTCCACTGCACCTTCACGGCCCCAAAGGTGGCTGTGCTGGGTCGGAGGGGCAGGCTCACCCTCAAATTGTGCCACATGGCATTCAAGCTGGCGTAGCTTGTCTCGAATCTCCTTGTCAAGCTTGCTACGCACCTTGGCCCAGATCTGATGGCGGGTGACAGGTATCTCCACCCCCGCTCCCAGCGGAGAGCCGAGCCCCATCCATTGTGGCAGTTCCACCTGAAGGTGGTGCAGGGCCAATGGAGGAAGAGGTCCTAGGCTGGGCCCCAGACATGCTGGTGCCCAGTGCCATGGCCAGCTGTGGTGGGACAGGTGGGTCCACTGGGACCAGCCCTCCCATATGAGCTATAGTGTTGCAGTTGTAAGAAAGATATCAGTTAGTAATAGTCAACAGCATTCAGGATTAGTTATAACAGAATGCATAGGTATTCCCATTATCCCAAGACACCAACTTTACAACAGCTGCAGTGAGAGCAGAACCCATGCAAATATGGGACAACAGTGGCCATTACAACAGCATGCAGGTTTCATTGATGGCAACAGGCCACTAATATTCAAGTATTTTAACATGGCACATGCATGGAACCAAATGTGAATATTTATAAACCAATAGGACATATGTCCCAACAAAAGTTTGGAGTGTACACGTACCCATTGAGGTGTGTAATTAGGTTATTGTTGCACATATGGTGGGGGTGAGAGAGAGGTCAATTAACAACTAATACAGCCCTGTAGTTTTCACAACTTTCTTAGTCACTGCAGTGATCTGTCCCTTACATGTATTATTACACTACCCAATGTTCTTACTTTGTACAATGGTATGTTTGTAGATTAGTATATACGTGGACTGTATCACGTATAGGCTACACCTCTTACCTGTTATAGCTGTTGAGAAAATCATTGTTAACATTACCTGATGATTTCTACACATACTCCCAAATTCCATATTTTGTAGACAGGTATATAAGTGAACTGTGTTGTACCTACAGTCTACACCTCTTACCTGGTACAGCTGTTTAGAAAATCATTGTTGACACTACCTGACTATTTCTACACATATTCCCAGATTCCATGCTTCACAAGTATATAAGTGAACTGTGTTGTACCTAGAGTCTACACCTCTTACCTGTTATAGCTGTGGAGAACATCTTTGTTAACACTACCTGACAAATTCTACACATACTCCCAGATTCCATGTTGATGTTATATACATACCTAACAATCTGTTATTACACACACTCTGGTCAAGGCTTGATAGGATGCAGGTGTTAATGTGACATATTTTGAGAATTGCTGTCATACACTTTGGGTGAGATGCTGCAATGACAGGTTTGTTTCCATATACATTCTCTGACTATGTACAGGTCTGACTATCAGTTATATGCCAATAAAAGCTGCCTACAATTCTTGGATCATCACATTAATTTGTCAGGGGAACAGGTTACCAGGCAGCAAATTTGGGCCATTTATCTGGACATGCTGGACAGATCAGAACACTTGAGGGGTATGACTATGCATACAGCTTACTACCTGAACATTCTGCCACAGTCTGTACAGTTGATGGTTATGATTATGCTGACAGCTTACTATCTGAACATTGTAGCAAATTCTGTACAGTTGTTGGGTCTAATTATACATTCAGCTTTCTATCTGAACATTCTCACAAACTCTGTACAGTTGCGGGGTATTATGCATACAACCTACTACCACTCCAGGGATTCAAACCCCTGCTGTGTGTGGTAAAAATATTCCAGTTGACATCACAGTACACTGTGCTATAAGGGAATTGGTGTAAAGCATTCCAATGTTTCTGTCTAAGTCTCCCTCAGTTGTACATATGACTAACCTCTTGGGACTTCCAACATTATTATACTGAACTTCCTACACATTTTATCTGCTTTCAGCAGTGTGGGTAACACTGTTTAATACAACAGTACTATTCATAGAACACAACACTACAACAACATATGAAATCAGAATGTACACAAGCACTCCAGGGGTTATACTTTTATTCACAAGATATTACACATTTATTTACACACAACCTATATGACAGTCTTCCTACTATATTGTCTAGTTTATACAGTACATCTCATACACAATACATTTTTATACTGGTACAATACTTTCTGGAACTGTTATATTTATTTGTTATAGGTTCATAGGTTCATAGGTAGGTACTAGGCTATTGGCACTAGGGCCTATATAAGCCTAGCTAAAGGTACCCTGGCTTTCGCCACCCAAGAAAATTATTTTCCTGTGCCACTGTCGAGCAGAGCCACAGAAGTGATCCCCGGGGTGAATTTCCTATCTCCCATCCAATCATCAAGATTTTTCTTGAAGAGTGCTAATGAGGAGCTTTGTTTGATATAGATAGGTAGTTTGTTCAGAGTATGGGAAGTCTCTGGGACAGGAATCTATCCCTCCAGCATGTTCTGTTTATTGTGGTGATGAGGTTTAGGTCCCTAGAGCGTGTAGCTCATAGCGATTGGGATTTCTTTAAGTGGAGCATGTCTAAAAGCTCTGGGTTTGACATAGCTTTATGTGTTAGGCAAAGATCATCTCTGAGCAGGCAATATGCAACGGAGTAAAGCTGCAGTTTTTTGAGACGGTCTGCATAGGGCATCTCTTTGAGTCCAGTAATCCTCTTTTTGAGGTATTTCTGTGGCCTTTCCAGTTGTTGTAGATGTCTTGTGAGGTACATACCAAAAGGGACATTGTACTCTATAATGGGTCTAATGAGTGACGAGTAGAGGGGAATGATGACCTCTTTTTTCCTGGATGAGAAACCTTTTGTGATGAGGTGTGCCACATAGAATGATTTCCTGACTACTGTGGTGATGTGATTATCAAAGGAGAGACTACTGTCCACCTGTGTCCCACTTTCGGCATTAAGTAGACTACCACCTATGTGGTAGTTCATGGGTACTGAGTTTTTACCAAAAGGAATGACAATGCACTTTTTGGCATTGAGCTTGAGGCCATGGCTTTGACACCAGGCATCTGTCTCAGCAAGGCCCTTTTGTAGGATGTCCACATCTTTTGGAGTTTTGATTATGGCTCCTAGTTTGCAGTCATCTGCGAACTTCGTTAGCCAAAAACCTTCTGTGTTGGCCTGTACTTCAGAGAAGTAGATACCAAACAGGAGAGGACCCAGGACTGAACCCTGTGGTACTCCACTTGTCACTGGTCTGAAGCTGGATTTGGAGTCTGCTACTTTCACAGTGTGGGTTCTGTCAGTGAACCAGTTGGCAACCCATCTTGTGACATAGGGATTTATACCTAGTTTAGTGAGTTTATTTATAATTCCAGAGTGGGGGATGGTGTCAAAAGCCTTGGTGAGATCTAGATAGGCTGTGTGAACCACCTTACCCTCATCTACAGCTTTGGTGACTGCTTCAAAGAAGTCTGTCAGGTTTAGGAGACATGATCTGCCTTTTACAAACCCGAACTGGGTGGGGTCCTGAGTTTGGAGATTACCAATGTCATTGTTTATAAGTTCCATGATGATACGCTCCTTAGCCTTGCAGATCAGGCTCATTAGGCTAATGGGGTGGTAGTTTCCAGGGTCTGTGGTGGTTCCCCCTTTGTGGAGTGGGATAGCTGTCACTGTGCGCCATTCAGTGGGCTCATAACCTGAGATGAGGCTATGATTGAACATGGTACTTAGGTGGGGTGCCAGTTCGTTCTGTAGTTCATGTAGAACACAGCCTGGGATGTCGTCAGGTCCCATGGATGCTGTGTTCTTGGCTTTGGATAGTGTGTTTTTTACCTATGCAGCCGTGATTACAGGAACTTTGCATTCTTCTGTTATAGAGATGGGCCCTTTAGGGGATGACAGAGGGGTAAAGTTAGCACTGATCCTATCTGCCAGGATGTTGGCAATATCCGTTGGTTCTGTATATTTAGTGCCATTGTGCTGTAACTCAGAGCAGATCTGAGTGTTGCCAGTGAGATTCTTGACATAACTATAGAATGCTTTGTGGTTGTCTTTAGAGTCAGTGGCGATTTTGTTTTCATAACTAGCTTTGGAGGATTTTATGAGGGATCTCAGCTTCTTACTGAAGCTGACCAGGGTGTTTCTCCAATCATGGGATTTTACTCTTTTTTTGCAACAGTTTCTTTCTTCTGTTGTAGAGTTTGTTTATGGCAGGGGACCACCAGATTGGCTTCCTTTTTTTTGGAGGATAACATCTTGGTTCTGTTAGGGATTGCACGATCCATGCACTCATGTAAGTGCTTATAAAGTGCACTTGTGTAGGATTCAGCAGTCATACCTGTATTGTCCGTCAGCATGGGTGTTGTGAAGTTTGCCACTTCTGTCTTAAGAAGCATGAAGTTGGTTTTGGAGAAATTTTTTACTGTGGTTTCCCTAATGGGGGGGTGGGGGAGGGATGTGGATGTCTAGGGTGATTAGCTTATGGTCGGATCTGACCAACGAGGAATTGACCTCTGGTGTGGAGCACTGGTTGCCCATGTTGGTAATAACCATGTCTAGGATATTGCTGCCCCTGGTGGGGGTGTGGATAAGTTGATCCATGGCATTGGAATTTATGAATTCCACAAAACGTTGAGCACAACAGATGGTACATGAGTAGTTTTCCCAGTTAATGGTAGGGTAGTTGAAATCACCCATTATTAGGGTGTTAGGTTGTACCCTAATATTTTCCAGTGTATTAAGAAATGAGGAGTGGGAATCCTGGGGCATGGTGGGGGATCTGTAGCAAGCTACAGTTTGGATTGTGGTCTTGCCCAGCGTTAGTTGCACTTGGATAATCTCAGATGCATTATGCTGAGCAGCTAGCCTGGAGGTGTGGACATCCTTAATGAATATGGACACGCCTCCACCTTTAGTGTTTCGGTCCAGGTTAGGAGGCCGAAAGGTGTGGTATGAATTATAGCCTGGTAATGCAGGGGTACTCTCTGGAGCCTTGAACCAGGTCTCTGTCACTGCACAGATGTTGATGTTCTCCATTTTAAGCAGTGCCTCGAGAGAGTGCATTTTGAGGTTTAGACTTCTAGCATTGAGTAGCAATACCCTCAGATTCTTTTTGCCTGTACCTGTTAGGGTGGAGAATTTGTCATTTGAACCTTGCCTAAAAAAGGCTCTATAGGGGTGGCTAGAACCTTAGCCAGTATCCGGAATCCCAGGAGCGACAGGTGCAGGCCATCTCTGGCAAAGCATTGTGGCTTGTCGATCATGTCATCCCAGGCAGACAGATACTGGATCCCCTTAGAATGACACCAGAAGCTTAGCCAATTGTTGAAGTCAATCATTTTGTCCTTGTACTGTGGTATAATTCTGGGTGATGGCAGGATGCTACTCAGGGCTAGGGTCATACCTGCCTGGGTTACAAGATCGGACAGCTCCTCCATGTCCCTTTTCATGTAGTCCAAGGAGGTACATCTTAGGTCATTCACACCAACATGTACAATGACAGAGTCATATGTGTACTTGCTGTGGAGTGACTTGAGTGCATGCATTATGTGGCGGATCCTGGCACCCGACAGGCAGCTGACAGTAACTTTTTCCTTGTTTAGCCTGGGGAGTGGAACATCAGTGTGCCTGACTATAGAGTCACCTATTACTAGAGTGTTGGGTACATTGTTATGCCTTATGGGCTGTGGTTGAGTGGCACACTGAGTTTGTGGGCTATGTGTCATTTGGGTTGTGTTTGGGGGTGGAGGTTGCTTGTGTTTCTGCTTTGGATGTTCCTGTTGCTTGGGCAGGTTTTTACTGAGAGCCTCCATGAATGCAGGTGTGTGTTTTGTGTTTTTATGTGTGTGTTTTGGTGGTGTAGGTTTTGAGGGACGATGTGCTGAGTGTGGTGTGGTGCAAGCGTTTATCTTCTCCTCTTGACTGTCTAGTCCAGTCTTGGGTGAAGAGAGCATTGCTTCCAGTTTGGCTATATAAGTGCATCTCTCACAGGTTGTAGTGTTGGGTGGTAGGAGGAGAGGGTTGTCAGTGTACATGAGGCAATTACTGCATTGCCCCAAGATGCCCAGATTCATCAGGTAGACAGGAGAAAGCACCGGGGGCTGACCCTTAGACATGTCTGGATAGGTGCTTATTTGTTAAGTACTAGAAATGGTTTTCCTCTAGACAGTGAGAAAAGTTGAGTGCTGTAGTAATTTGTAGCTAATTTAGTGCTTACAATAAGTTCTGAACAAGTGCTGAAACAAAAAACTGGCTAGTTCTAAGAAACAAAATTAAGCTAGAAGGCTTCTGTCCAACACAGAAAGGCTTGGGGGCCTAGAAGCCTACAAATAGTCCTGGACACAGCAAATCTATATCCAGGCTAGACTACCCACAGGAAAGGTAGGAAACAAGCTTAGAATTTTTTTTTTTTTGTAGTGGAAAGAGAGAAAGGAGTAGCAGAAACTAAGCTCATTGGCCTTCTCAAATGTTCTCCCTATACTGGGTAGAATGAGGTAATGACACTAGACTGGGATGAGGGTCCCAGATCAAATTTACACTAGGGGCGGGCAACTGCAAAGCCACTAACTATAAAAAACTATACCAACAGGGCAGGAGGGTGGGAAACAAACTGCAGAAATGTTTCTCACAGCTGAAAAGCAGCAGTGAGCCTTTAAATGAAAGTTTTAAACAGCTAAAGGAGCCACTAGAAAAAAGAGTTTAACTGCAACAAGTTATCAGAAACAAACAACCCAACAGATGCTTAATAAAAGTGGACAATGTCCAGTTAATACCTCACACACAGTGAAACTAGCTAGAAAAATACACAGTACACAAAGTGAAACAAATAACAAAGAAATAAAGAACAAAATAAGGAAAAAACAGGATACTTAATGTTATATATTATAGTTCCGAGTTTGCTCAGTGCCCTTCCTTCGATTAGCTCAGTGTGAAATGGCAGAAACACTCACAGCTTAACTTCTTAGTTAACAGAAATTTGAAACCTGAGACAGCTTTTAAGAAAGAAATCTCAAAAGAACCAATGAGGTGCTTAGTCAAAGCTGTAGTCCAGGTGACCTCAGTCAGCCAATGACCTCAAATAATTCTCTCTCACCGAAATGCCTGATGGCTTTGGCTAAACCAAGATGTCCCTGAACATGTGCTCAGACACACAGCCTCCACAAACACTAGGCCCAAATACAAGCCTGAATATGGAAATGCTACAAATATCCACACTACTTAGAAACAAATTGCAGAAATGTTTCTTACAGCTGAAAAGCAGCAGTGAGCCTTTAAATGAAAGTTCTAAACAGCTAAAGGAGCCTCTAGAAAAAAAGAGTTTGACTGCAACAAGTTATCAGAAACAAACAACCCAACAGATGCTTAATAAAAGTGGACAATTTCCAGTTAATACCTCACACACAGTGAAACTAGCTAGAAAAATACACAGTACACAAAGTGCTATAAATAACAAGGAAATAAAGAACAAAATAAGGAAAAAACAGGATACTTAATGTTATTTATTATAGTTCCGAGTTTGCTCAGTGTCCTTCCTTCGATTAGCTCAGTGTCAGTACATGCAAGATTATTACTAATCTGCCTCATGATGCAGCCTTTGCAAGCTAGCAGCGTGTGCTTGCTGGTTCACAGTCCACTCATCTGCAGCTGTCAGAGAGATACAGTGATATTTAGCCATTACCTATCCATAGTATACACAAGCTAGGCAATCATTATCTACATAGTAGAATGAGTACTCAGTGCTGGGGCATTGGCCATCCCTCTTAATTCTTGGATCCACTGCTCCAAGAGATCCTCTCTCCACCACTTCAGGTCAGCATGGTAATGCCTGACCTGCTCACCAGTCAGGGGGATACCAGTGGCATTGGTGAGGTCATGGGCGAGACTGTCCCAGGCCTCCACTTTATAATGAGAGACCTGGTACTGGCCCTGCAGTAGTCTCTGCTAATGGTGTTTTACCAGGAGCCATACCATGAATCTGGACTCCTGGGTGTCCCAGCACTGTGGTCTAAATCAAGTGCCTTACGCAACTCCAGCCATTATGCCTACAGTAGGAAGCAGCATCCAGTTATGGCAAGTATTCACGCCTGTGGGGTTTAAATATGCCCGATTTCCCACACTTTTCTAGTATTGGATGGTTTTGAAAAGTCTAAGCTATGGGCACACCTGCTTACCTAATGTTGGCATTGCTTATGGGTTATACCACTGGGCAGATTGCGTTTGCCAACCTACTCATTGCGTACACCAACTAAGCTGAGCTGTGCAATCCTTAGCATTGTTTTATATTTAATCTGCATTAAATTTTCCTTTTGGCATTGATTTATTATTTGTTACATCTTATATATGTGTCTGGTATCCATGATTCATGTGTACGTACACTGTATTGGGTCCTGGGGACTTCAACACTTTATTGCAATAACACCTCACATCTGGCCTTACTGCAGTGCTCTAGTTCACATATTTATTTTATGTAGCAGGTTATACATCACACTGTACATAGATTCCTTTCACATGTTCAGTTTGATTTTCCTATGGTTAGGATTTGTTCGTTGAAACCTCAATCTTATGTACTGCAATGATGGCTTAGTGGTTAACTACTGTGACTATAGTGTACAGAGACCTGGGTTTGAGCCTTGCAGAGGCTGTTTATTTTGTTGCTGGGCAGAACATGGGCCATTGGATACAGAGTGATTAAGGCACTTTAAAGCAGTTGTAAGTGGGTTTGCATGGGTTTGCGCTGAGGTAAGCACTGCTAACTTCTGGTTACAGGTTCTTATACTCAGCTTCTAAATTGCTTAATCTGTGTAGGCAGTGCTTACCTCCACGCAAATGCACTTAAACACACTTACTAGTGCTTAAATATGCTTACTACTGCTTATTTGTGCTTAAACCTGCTTACCAGTGCCTTATTCATTATGACACTGATACTTCACATGTGCATTTCCTGCAGTACTCCAGTTCATAAATATATGTTATTTGGTGGGTTTTGCAACAAAAATATTGGTTATAACATGCTTTGCCATGTACAATAGACTGCTGCAGTGGGACTCGAACTGGGAATACCTGTGAATGGTCTGCCCCCTACACTATTGCTGTGCTGCTTCATTTGCATATATCTTCCTTGTTATCCTCTTCAGCCTTCTAAGCTCCTTTAACCATAGCTAAGCAATGGGCACACACGCGCACCTATGGTAAGCTGTGCTTGGATTTAAAAAAATAATAATAAAAGGGATTATTCATTAAATTTATATGTACTGTTGCTGTTGTACACATGGAGGACTGTTGATGGGGATATGCGGACATCTATGAGCAGTCTCACTCATTTCTTACCACTTTCTGCTGTTCTACATTGCAGGGGTGTGTTTATTCTGAGAGTTCTATGCTCAGACATGCCATCAGCACTCATACACACTCAGTGTAAGCCTAGGAGCTCGGGCAGCGTAATTATTAATATGCATGATGTGCTGCCGTCCTGCTCCTAAAGAGGCACTCCCGTACAGGATTAAGCTAGTCATGCATGGAAGATTAGTAAATCCGGGGGATATATCTTTCATACATCAATGTCAGGTCTATGGTCAAAGATAGCAGTATAGTTGTTGAATGTTATTAGTGTGTTTGTACATGCATCCTGTTATATATTTGTAGAAGTGCATCAGGATGTCACTGCAGGGTTCCATATTGTGAAAAAGGCTGTGGGTTCAATCTTCTCCCATTTATGTTATCATAAAATATTTCAGTTGAGGATTCTAGCTCATTACACACACTACAGCATTAGACAGGAAAATGAATGAGCAACTCTTTTTTGAGTGGGTAGAGATCTTTGTCTGTATGTTTGTCAACATCATTGTTCTTTTGCTTATAACCTGGGATTGAAATGCATGTCTGAGCAGCATAAGTTTCATTGTATATGCACATTTATTTCAGACCTCATTACATCACCTCAGACCAGAGGCTCCAGTTTGTTTGCCCAAGTAGCTCATTAAATAAACTAATTATCATTCAGAATGAAGCTGATAATGGCTGTTGGGTAAGATCGCCCCTCACACTCATTGGTGACAGTACTCAGGATAACAACTAGTCACTTACTGGGTTGCAGCTGATATAGACTGCAGCTACAGACACCCCATAATATCCTCCCATCCTTCTGTTCCTCTCCCTTCTGTGTCCATGCCTACATGTTAGTTGTTCAAGTCTCCCATCTCCACTGTATTCCCCTATTTATCTGTTGACTCCTTTACCATTGTGTTACCCCTCCATCAATCCAGCCAGTCATGTCTGTCTTCCCCGGCTACCTTACCTAATCCTCATATCTTTCTCTTCCTCTTTCATCCTTCCCCAACTTACCATCGCTTTATACATGAAAAATGGGTACCCTCCCCTTAACAAAAA
The DNA here is from genome assembly GCF_019279795.1 of Protopterus annectens. Classification (NCBI taxonomy): domain Eukaryota; kingdom Metazoa; phylum Chordata; order Ceratodontiformes; family Protopteridae; genus Protopterus; species Protopterus annectens. The sequence continues at coordinate 1,478,737,974 of NC_056737.1, forward strand.
AAAAACATCTTCCTCACCTCCAGTCAGCTCATTCTTTAGTCCCCCCCCTTCTATTCTACCCTCTGCTTGTGTCTTCTTTTTATTTCTTTCCTATATTCCCATTTCCACCTAGATAAACATAATTCAGACATGCCCACATAGGTCTTCCAAATGACTTATCTTTTGTGATTGTACTGTGAGTGGCGTATTGAGAAGAGTGGTGATACCCATATGCAACTGCTGGACACTAGCACTGGCACTGCTCACTGTATATCAAAGAGTTAGGCTGCTATGCTTTAGAGGGCAAACTATTATGCACAATCATTATGTACTGTGTATACTGACCTTAACCAGCACTTGCTGCGCACATAAGCTGAATGCCATGGGTGTATATCATTTTGTTGAAGTGACTAACAGTCAAACACATATTCATCAAACATAATCCATCAAACGCTAATTCTGTGGAACATTCATTTAGGCAAATTTCTTCCAAGGGGAAAAAAACAGTCAGCCAACCTAGTGACTGTCACAAAATCCACATTATTTAAATCTCACCCATGCGAAGTTTTATGCTCCCTACACACCCAAAGTGCGGTTTGCACCACCACACCCCCCTAACTTAATATACCAACTCTGACATCACACTACAGTGGGGAAAGGGGCAAATTCCCTATGACGGCCAAGTTTTTTGCCCTGGGAAGAAATTTGCTTAAATGAATGATCGACTGCATTAGCATTCAATGGCTTAAGTCTGGCGAATAGGTGTTTGATGATTAGTCACTTCAATGAAATGACATGTACCTGAGTGCCATTATATAGCACTTGGCTCATAAAACATAGGGTATAATTGTTAGGATTTGAGTAGTTTCTCTGTCAATGTATTGCAATTCCAGCTATGCCTTTAGATGATAGATTAGACTCCAAAGGTGGTGTTTTAAGGTGGCATTGCTGATGCTCCTATTTTTTTTACTTTCAGAGTGTGTAACATCCAACAGCTGTCTGTTTCCTTAAAGCCTTTCCTCTTGCTGTGTGTGTAGCTCAACCTGTAAATGAAGTACTTTATAGCGTACAGGGTAGGGAGGGTTGTGTATTCAAGTCCTCTCAGGGTTTTCTGCTTTTATTCTTTTATACTGCAAGTGTGAAACCACCACCTGCTGTAGACTTCCCTGAAACCTTGTATTTTTTTGCTTCTGAGCTTAACCTATGAATGAAGTCCATCACAGACTACAAGTTCAGTGGGCTGTGGGTTCAAGTCCTCTTTAGGTTGTATGCTTTTATTCTTTCATTCATGGGATGTGTAGATACCACATGCCTTGTGCTACCCTGAAGTCTTTTGTCTCACTGCTTGTATAGTTCAACTTGTAAATGAAGATTTTTGTAGACTATAAGCAAGATGAACTTGGGCTGAATTTCCCTTAGGGTTGCATGCTTATTATAATTTTTTTATTCTGCAGCCAACTACTGTGAGTTTCCCTGGTGCTGCTTCTCACACTCCTTCTGTAGCTTAACTTGTAAATAAAGTGATTTGTATACTATAAGTGGGTAGGTTTGGGGGGGGGTTCAAGTCCTCTTAGGGTTGTATGTTGCTTGTCCTCCATTCTGCAAGTGCATCACAACCAACTGCTGTGTGTTTCACTGACAGTGTTTATTGCATTGCTTCTCTAGATCAGCTTGTAAATGGACTTCTCTACATACTCTAAATGGGGAAGATTGTATGTCCATGTCCCATAGGGGTTGTATGTAGGCAAATCATTGTTACAGTAGGGTGCTTTTCTCCTCATGTCTGCTTATTGTACAAATTCAGTGGTGAGACTGAATGACATCTATATCTGTGTGTTTCATACTCCTTTATCCAGTGATTTCCACAACCTTGACTGTATCCCTTCCCAGTCTTTTCTATATTACATGTTTGTGTGTAGTCCTATTATCTAGTCTACTCTCTTAGCTTAAGCTTACTTCCATTAATACCTTCCACAAGTTATACTGAACAATATATATATATATATATATATATATATATATATATATATATATATATATATATATATATATATAGATAGACAGATATATATATATATATATATATATATATATATATATATATATATATATATATATATATATATATATATATAGATATAGATATAAATATATATAGATATATATAGATATATACTGAGCGAGAGATAGACAGAGATTGATTTATATCTGTCTCTGTCTCTATAATAAAGATATATATCATTGTATAAAAATAGATCAGACATACCTCATGACCCCAGATGCTTTTTTTCATTTTCTGCAATGGAGTGGGTGAGATTGTGACAAGCACCTTTGGGGGGGGGGGGCTTTAAAAGCACATGGGCAAAACTGATGCTCATACTTCCCTGGCTCCACTCCATTCTTATGCACACGATTCCCACATTCCTTGCTGTGGCTGCAGCCATTGATTTTAATGTGATCCTCATCAGGCACACTTGCCTGGCTGCATTCATTGTTAATGTGCATTGGGACGTATTGTACAGGCATATTAAAAAGAGGAGGTTTGGTCACAATCATGGATACAATGTTTCTGAATTCTAGGGAATGACTGGAAAAATTGGGAAAACTGTTCTTCAGTGGAAAGGGAAAAAAAAACTTTCTGTAACACAAGTTAATAGAACACCATGATGCAAATATAAATATATAAAGTAAGAAAGAAAGAAGAAAGCAAACTATCACTTCAAAGTTGTGTTATTGACATTTAATGGAAACAATGAGTAAACCGAAGGACCAAGAATCATGAAGGACAATGCCAAGCAAGCAGGCTGAATCATGAAAGATATTCTGAATGTCAAATGTGAAAAAATGTGTTAGGAAGGAATGCAAACAGTCTTTCTACTGTCGAAAAATGCTTATTTTCTAGGAATCCTTACATAATGTGAATTTGATAGAATGGATATGTTTTCATGTAAAATAAGTCATGCTAGCTTTCTGCTTAACTGATACAGAGAATTAGGTAACTGACAGCAACATCACAATGTGGATTTGGCAAGAGGCTATGTGTTATATAAAAAAGATCATGCTAGGCTTATGTTTAACTTTTGGACAGTTTTATGTAACTGACAGCAAGGTGATTGGACAGCTATGTCAAACAGCAGGTCATGACAGAGGGAAGTCACAGTGGTAGAGAGGAATATGGGATGGAGAGAGACATTCACTGGAGAGCATCGCATCAGTCAGTAAGTCAATCAATCAATCAATCAATCATATTTAAGTAATGATATTTAAGTAGTGTATAAAATATTTGTTTTAAAATGTAAACTAGTTAACAAAAGTAAAACATCTGAAACAGGAAATAAAATATGTTTATAATTAACAGATACCAAGGTAACATTCTAGTCCCAAATGAGATCATCTAAATTGTTAAATATAAATAATAGTGATATCAGCCAATTATCATAGTAGTAGTAGTTGTAGAATCATAAAAAATATGGATAGGATTTGAAAATGTTTGTGGAATCTGGCAGATCCACAGAGCTCCTTGCAAGAATTGTGGCTAAAGAGGTAATATGGAAATATGCCCCCGTCTACACAGAATACCTATGTGCAAGGCAGGGTTAGACTTCACATGACTGATATCTCATATGACTGAATTTCATTTGCCCGAGGACATAATACCATATTTTCAAAATACTGAAAACTCGTTTGACTAAATCTCATTATACTGAATTGTAAGCCATAGACTTGATGTGGGTTTCCCTTCTCCTGTGACTTGCTTGTGATAAAAATAATTACTTTAACTTATAGTCCTGATGGTCAGAATACCAATAGTCATGTAGAAAGTAGTGTTATAGTGTTTCTAAATGTGGGAATGTCTGTTTACATTTTTATGGGAAGTATCTAAAGTAATATGGTGGATGTTTTGTGTGTTCTCAGCAGTAGTGGCAGCGTGTAGACTATTGCAAGGTAAGTAAAAGGTATATGCCTTTTTCCCCACTGTAGTACCATCCTGGAGTTAGTATATATAGTTAGGGGGGGTTGTGGGGGGCATAGCCCCCCACCTAGTTTGGTTTTATATTATCTGGTTTCTGTTAAGAGGGTACGTATGTAGTTTTTAAGTTCCAGAAATAGTTAGTCATTGTTGTTGCAAGTGTGCATGTCTATGGTTTTACAAGTTAGTATTTTGAAATTCAGCATTTAAGCTTTCAGTATAATAAGTTCCAGTCAAGGGAGTTTTCAGTATTTTAAAAATAAGGTATTTTGGTCTTGATCAAATGAAAGTCAGTCAAGTGTGATTTCAGTCATGTGAAGTAGACCTGCAAGGCAGACATAACTAGCAATGTCATCTCAACCACAATAAGTCATGTCAAAGCTGTATTCCAGGAAAACTCATTCATAAAATAAATTATATATGTGCATTAACAATACACATTAACAGAGAGTACACAAGCCCAACAGAACTTTCAGAAATAGGAGAAAAGTTCTAAATGAAGAAAAATATGGATCTGCTGTTATGTCCAAAAAGTGACAAATATCCACAAACAATTACAAATATCATCATAATAGATAGATGGTCATCAATAGCAGTGGTGGTGCTGCAGTAGCATTGTCACCTCACAGTAAGATGTTGTCCTGTTCGATTCTCAGCTAAAGCGTCTTCTGTGTGGAGACATGCATGAATGGGTGTACCTTCGTTGAAGGTTGTGCATCAGGGCTGGCAACTCGGTACGTAAAAATCTACTGCCAATCATTAGTGGACCGGAGTTCCGCTGTGGCAACCCCTAACCGGGAAAAGCCGAAAGATACAACAACGTAGATGGTCATCACAATTTGTGGAATCTGTCACAATCTGCAAAATTTTGATAAAAATACTTAAGTAAGTGAGGCAAAAGTAATCAGTGACACATCGCCATGGCTAACATTAGCTAACAATATGGGTGTGGAACACATGTGGGTAACACAAGCAATGCACACATACCCAAGGAAACAGTATGATAGAAAAGCAGATGTTGGGGTGTTGGTGAAGAAGAGAGACACACAAGAGGTAGGATTGATACGAAGTTCAGATGGAGAGGAAGAGAAATATGGGCAATATTTTTGGTTGGAATAGGCCCTGTTTTATGTTTTTTGGAGAATAGATGGAATGGAAAAGACACAGAGAGGAGGAGGGGAAAAGAGTAAGTATAAACATAAGACAAATATCACAAGACATGACAGAAAAAAGGTTAGAAATGCACACAAAAGAGAAGTAGGGTACACAGACAGCATACGTGCAGACTATACAACACAGGTGAAGGAAAATTCACAAACAGGGTAGTGATGCATACCAGCCATGGCACAACTCAAAAATACATACATACAAATGCACAAAGCATTGCTGAGATGTTGCAAACTGTGCAATAGTCATACCTAAATGAGTATTGCTGTGTAGGTTGTGTAACCCCAAATCAGGAGTGTTCTCATTGCAGTACATAACAAATATCAAATACAATCATTAACAAGGCTGTTAGCAATGCAAGTGTAAGCCAAGCAAGAGCAAGGATGAGCAAATGCAGGACAGGACTAGAACCTCTATCCCTACATGGAAAAAGGAAAACAACCGAGCACAGTGCCAATCAGCAATACTGCAGCATAACATCAATGTGGTTGTGTAATAAGCAAATAAGTATATGCACCTGAAACACAGGAGAAATGGGATCTACATGTCAAAGACATATGCCATGCCAGAGGCAACAAAGGTGGGTTGTCAAGCATACAATGAATATATGTGATGTGTTTGCATAACATAATACAAAGAGAAATTGGGTTCATCATACATACCTACACCATTGACATGGAATATGAAAAAAATAGCGATACATATATGATTAGTAAAAGTTAAGGAATGCAAACTTGTGCATTGGCAGAAAGCATATGAGTTCCTGGGTAATTCACAACACACAAGTGCAACATAAACACTGATGGAATCTACACAAGTGCCGCCATCTTAGGTGCATATGCCTTGCATGTGTATGATATCCAACATGCTGGCACAAGGTAATATTGTACCAGTACACCTACATTACAATGATGACATCTTATATTCCATTGACTCCATTGAAAACAGGTTCCTTGGCTCAATGGACTATTCTGGTAAAACAACTGCGAATAAATAAAATAAATAAATAAATATAGGAAGGTAAACACATATAACATATGCCATGTATATTTGAAATATAGCCAAAGCTATAAGGGGAAGGGAGATGGATAATACAAGCCCACATCAGTCAGAAAATGCCAGCAGGAGAAAGTGTGCAAAGAATAACGCAGGACAACCCTAATTAAGGAGACAGAGTGCACATGTATGTGTCCACAACACAAGATGGACTGCAAGTCCCTGCAACATACATTGGTGCAAATGGACAATGTCTGACACATGGGCACGGTACATTGGGGATGGCTATAAACATGTTTCTGAACAAATAACACAAACAACACAGTAATGTGTACACAACAAAAGTAGGCTTGAGTGTCATATACATATATATATATATATATATATATATATATATACATATATATATATATATATATATATATACTGCATGTAGATGTACTAAAACAGGTTGTCCAGTCACCATTGTTGATATAAATATCACTGTACATATGTAGGACTGATCAAAGCTAGCCTTGTGTACATAAGTACAGCACAGTAAAATGTGCATGTATCTAGTCACACATTGCACGGACAGTTATGTATCAATCATATTAAGGCCATACACATGTACATGCATGCAACTCGGTGCATATGTACTATAAATGCATACACATGGACATGAATGCAAATCTATCTGCACATATCCTAATATAAGCTATTATCAAAAAGATCAGCTATTGACATAAGCAAGATATGGATAAACAAGGGATAATCTTTGTATATTCACTAAGGGACCAGTGAATGACAATGAAGTATGCCAAGGATAGATGTTCATATGTACCTGTTACAGTACTCTAAAACAACATGGCACAATCTTTGCCAGTACATGCCACACTCACCAGTGGCACAGCATGTTACATAAGTTACAAAATCAAGGACATGCCATCCTGTTGAACAAACATAAAACAGCATCAACCAATACACAAATGGGTGCAAGGCATGCACATGGATAACATGTGCAAATAAACACACTTGACCAACCTCACTGTGTTATGTGAGAATAATGGAAATAATGTAGTATGCGAGCTGCTGTCATCCCTCCTATGTATATACAGGAACAACACAAGCAGGGCAGTTGTGTCCCACTCACATTATGCTAACCGCAACAATCATATCTGTCACATACATGGCCAGATTCTATTAGACATAGCAATATTATGCTGCACTGCATGCATAGGAGTACACACACACACACACACACACACACACACACACACACACACACACACACACACACACATACACACACACTGAAGGTGTATCCACACACGTGCACACACACACACACACACACACACACACACACACACACACACACACACACACACACACACACACACACACACACACACACACACACACACACACACACACACACACACACACACACTGAAGGTGTATCACCCCCTGACCATATACAGCAATGTATTCAGTAATGACAATATGACCATGAAAATAGTAATGGTTAATACATGTAACATTTGGTGATGTCATCATACTGCATCAGCAAGATAAAGCCACAGATTGCCTGATATGTGTCGTATACATTATGCCATATGTCAGAAAAGCATGACAGCAATATGAAATGAATGCACTTTTGTTCCTACGACATTAATATTTCAATATGGAAAACATCATGGTGAAAGTATTACAAAAGTGGATCACACAGACAATGCTTACAGTCCTGAGGGACCAACTTTCTTACCCAGAATCACTTATGGTTCCTACCATTTCCTGAAAAGATTTACCCATAAGGTCCCTTATCTTCATCAGGAAGATGTCTGTAACTACATCAAAGATCTGGTTCCAAAAAGCTGTCTGCCTGGTGTGGTACTGGATATCTTCTGTGCTGAGACCATGTAGATCCCAGTCTCTCATCATCATCATCATCATTATCGTCCCCATCATGGTCATCATTCTGGTCATCAGAGTCTAAATTGTCTGTCATTGATCTGGAACATTATCATTGTCATTATCGAATTTGTGAGATAGCATGCGTTCTACAATGTCAAAGTACAACACAGGAAAAAAACATTATACATACATAATGGGTATTATTAACCTCAAGTCAGTGGATCAATGAAACATCATACAAACTTCCACAATCTACATGTTGCAACTATTATACCGGTTATAATATTATACCTATATTATAGTTTCAAGGTAAAACAAAATGTTAAATAAAAATAATTAATTATGTATGTGATGTCATATTATTGTCTGACCATACCCATCTCTAACAGAATATGTGATGTTAAGCATAAATCCAATACATACTAAATTATATCACAGTCATATGCCAAACATGTCTGTAATAAAACACAATCAGATGTGCACTGACATAATTCAAAAGAGAGTATATGATATGAAGTTAACAGCATCAAAATATATGAGACACGACATGAGAAATGTTTGCCAAGTTATATCACAGTACAGAACATTTGTAGTGACATTGCAATAGTGAACAGATCTGGCCCATAAAGTTTATTTATACATCGTATAACAAAAGACACAAAGATATAAGTATACTGTCATGATTATGCAACATTCTAAATGTCATAACATTCATATATTGATGATATGAATAGAAGGCCATGCATGGCCCATGTGTCCCATCATATGTTCTTATTATGTTGCTCTGATATATTAAATAGCATGCAGTACTCAGTATATCATAAATGATTATTTTATTACTTGCACATTTACTGACATATCAGTCTTTAATATGGATGCAAAACACACATATGCACATTGCAGATATGCATATATCAATAAATCAAAGGGAAGTATGCAAGGCAACACAACACTAATATAGACCTTGATTCCAAAAAACATAGTCTAGTGTAACTTAACACTGCCACTAATCATTCAGCATTATGGCATCTCATGTACCCATGTTGGCAGATACAGCAACCTCATTCACACAGACTAAAAACAAGAAATATGGTCACCTATTTCTTACTCAATGTGTAACTCATACATTTATGTTGAGGTGTTGATATGACATTTACATGTCAAGTACAACTTATCATTAGGTATGACTAATGTGTCATGTTTACTTACCATGATTAAAATATGTGTGTTTAAAATATATTGTTAGCTTAATATGCAATGATACACTTAAAATGTATATCCAAATGAGATGAGCAATGCAACATGGTTAATGGGTGACATCACATTATCATTGCTTCTTAGCATTATTTCTACTACACCAATCATGTGACTGGAATGGAATTTGAAAGCGTTTAAACAACTGCAGAGTCACAAGCAAAGTGACAGTATGCAATAGTTAGAAATTATGCATGTGACACACATATACAACTGTCCATCAGCAAATGTAGCACTGTCACTGCTTGTTTTTGTATTATGCTTACACATGTAGGTTTACAATTAAGAAATATAATGATAATTATGAATATACTAAGCAGCACATCAGATATACAGCAAAACTATGACTGACGTGTGCATACCAATGACAGGAAATAGTGTGTAATGTGTTTAACAAACCATCACAGTGTAGTTACACAACATTGGAAGAGAAGTAGAACTGAAGATGTACATGCAAATAAAGGTCTGCCAATAGCATTAAGAATGTTGAGGCAACAGACACCCATTCAATAATAGAATAGGAAGGCTATGCACAACATACAATTCACTGAGAGCCACTACTACACACACAAGTTTAAAACTTCCTGTTGTTCAAAAGGGTCTATATTAGAAGACCGAAGACACATTCTTGGTCGAACTTAAAAGGCAGAAAATGGAAAATATTGAAGTGACTGATAAGCAAATTATTTATCTGGGAATGAATTTGCTTGGCTGATTCGGTACTTTGCCGTCTTCGGCACTGTAGTGCGGTCTCGAAGTTGGTATATTTAAGTAGGGGGTGTGGGGGGCAAAGCCTCCCACTTAGTGTAATGTTTAAATTCATTTTTATTTTATGTTTTTGTTGTTGTTTTCCCTTGGGAAAAAATCGCTGTTCTGACACTTCGACACTGCAAGCTTTCGCTTACATAGGGTCGATCAATCACTGTCCGCTTTTTTAAGCATTCGATGATTTAATATAGAGCCATTCAAAAAGCAGTTAACAGTGCAAACAACTTAAATGCAAACCATTTAAGTCAAAATGAATATGTTAGTTGACACAGATGTCTTTCATTTAAGTTGTGACAACAAACATCATATAACCTCAGTTTAATTAAAAACTAATCCATTTGATAACACAAAGACATTTCACTTAAAATTATGTACACACCAACATTATTCACAATAAATAATTAAGTATTGCATTTACCTTGCAGACACATTATGGGAAGAATGGCATAAACATTAGTAAGCCTAAATGTCATAAGACTATCTAAACTTGAACATTTGAATATGTTAATAGTATTTCTGGAGAAAAAAAGGTGGAAAGTGGCACATACATCTCTACCTTCACAACTTCGCAAGCCTGTACATATGCTCTGTGTACAATACACAAGCTCTGGTGTGATTTTCATCAGCAGCAAACAGGAAAATACGATGCATTAACAGCAACAAAAGGATTGTTTAAGTTCAGTACGTGACTGCTATAAACAGCAACAGAGCAGTGAAATAGTGGTGATTATTACGTCAGTTACCATTGATATACAATACAATAATACGTTTTTGCATATTCAGTCATTTACGTGTCACTCGCACTACTATGCACACATAAGCATTATTGCAATCAGTAGAAAGCTATATTCCAACTTACACTTGTCACCTATGTTTATACTACAAACCAGGACACTCCCTGCCTACATAAAAGAATCTTGGCTGTGACTGCATGAACTGATGTAAGTTAAACAGCTTACATCTATGAATATACAAGGAAGCATTACAGACACTAACAGGAATGCCAATTTAAGATAACATTGTGTAAGTGTACACATATTCCTAACCATATGGACAATGACCTACAAATGTACCCAGTTATTGTACGCTGAACTTATTGTAGTGTTATGTCATAATCAGTAAAATTGCATACACAGGTATATGATTCCTCAACATTGCAATCTTCCTTTCAGGACATATGCAGGGATATAATTGAATATAGAAGCATGTGTACATAGGCTCATAAATATAGACTGATAGATCTATACTTGTAGATGTACATGTGTTTGCTATTGTATATGGAGATGTACATGCAAATATTAGCCTAATGTCTGAAGTTGTGTGTGTATATTACTGGAACAAGTAAAAGAAAAGAACAAATGCTGGCATGTGTACTGCACAAGCTGCCATAATTCAGTCTGATCAATGATATACATAATGTCTGCTGTGAGATTTGAACAACAAAACTATGCAATCATGGCTGCATATCATCACATTGTTTACTACAAAGACCAACTACAGTAAAAATTTGAATTTACAACTCTTATAGTTTGCAAAAAAACACTTTGCAGTTGAAACACATACATAGTCACTAAAATATGGAAGTTAGTGACTGAAAATTCACTGAAAACTTTGTCTTTGTACAATAGCTGGTGGTCATTACATCCAACCCCAGTACTGCAAGACCTCTGCCACAAGGGCCAACTCCTAAACATTTTTGCTGAGAATTTTGTTTTTGTACAGTAGCCTATGGTCACTATTTCCAACCCCAATACTGCAGGAGCTATGCCGCAACTCTCACGTTTTCTCTTAGAATTTTGTCTTTGTACAATAGCCTGTGGTCATTACATCTCACTCTGATACTGCAGGAAGTCTGCTACAAGGGCCATCTCCCAAACATTTTCACTGAGAATTTTGTCTTTGTACAATAACCTGCGCTCACTGCATCTGACACCAATACGGAGGAACACTGCCACAATGGACAAATAACAAAAGTTTTCATTGAGAATTTTGTTTTTGTACAACATAAACAAAGTTAACTTGAAGAACCTTGCTGTGTATTTACTTCAACTAGTCAAATATGTGCCTGCCTGTGCTGAAAATTGCTTTTAACCCCCCCCCCCCCAAAAGAGTAGTCCTTACACTCTAAGAGCCACTTACTAAGTTGGTCACTGTCTTTTTTCTTAGCTAATAGATTACACTGTATACACAAGTTACTTAGTCTTCCAAGATCACAGGTTTCTGCATTCAGGAAATGAAAGAAAATCTCTTCTGCTTTGTACCTCTCTATCAAATACTTTACATTGTCTACAAACTGCCTACCCTCTGTTATACTTTAACTTGCGCTTAAAAGCCCACTGCTCTCTACCCTCAACCCCCCTTTACTCTACTATTATACTTCCTACATACACATTTCCTTTGAGACTCCCATTCCCTAAATCTCCCAAATAACCTTACTACATAATTCCCAACAACCAATTAATCTTTTAGCACCATTCCCAACTACCTTTCTTTCTCCCATACCACTTTGGCATATATTCATTTATAGTTACACCCCTACCTATCAAAACCTATCTATTCTGCATTGAATCTTCTTTTTTCCCAAATAAACCTTCATTTTTTCTCCTATTTTAAGTACATGCTCATACTCTAGCCTTTTAAACCCCTGTATTCCTTAAATTCCAGAGAGATTCATGGACAAATTAACTCCCTTTCTTCATGGAAAATACATCTTTCCTTCCTATCCTTTCAGACTCCACCACCAATAAAATTCCTTCTGCCCTACAACTTATTTTCCTTCTTTATCCTTACATCCCCACTATCTGCCAGCTATACCATACAGATCCCTTTACTTAATCATGTTACTCATCAGCTTATTCTCTGTTCTTGTGCTGCTGGGCCATCTCTCATCCTACCATGGCTCTATAATAGATCTCAATACATGTCCAGCTCTATCCCTGCCACCTATTCATACTTCCTCCCTACCCTTTCCATACATCACACCAAGCCTATTTAGTGATGTCCCTCATCTGTACTGCAAATATAGACTAATTAATTCCATTTCAACTTAAACAAAAAAAAGTGGAATAATACTTCCCGAAAAAACAAGTATCAGTAACTCCCCAATATACTAAAATCCTTCAATGAAGATACATTCACCCTAATCATGGCCCCAATTATCATAGTGAACATCAAGACAATTGTCTTCCACACACTTCTCTAACCCTAACTTTTGCTGCCATAAATGTTAGAAGCATAAGAAATGAAACTACTGAACTACTTGCTTACATTACCCAACATGAGCCTGATAATCTCATTGTAATTGACACTTGTCTTAAACTCAGCATAAACAACTCTAAAATTGCACATCCTGGCTATAATGTCATTCATAATGACCATATAAAGAGGAAAGGTGGTGATATTGTTTTAATATTTCCCAACAACTACCAGAATTCCCCTTACAGCAAACCAATACCAAAATTCAGTTCAGCAGAGCTTCTTATTATTTTCCTGAAAATAAACAATTGTAAACAAATATGTATTACTGTTCTTTACATCTCTCCTGGTGACAATACAGTTATAATGGAAGATACCCTATACTAGATATCCATAAAAGTTCCACAAAAAAAAAAAATCTACTACTAGGTAATATTAATATCAATTGGTTGGACATAAACTCTAACTCCCCTGCACCTAGTGTGAACTTATTTGGTTTCACACAACTAATTGATAGCCCACACATTATAGCAAGACATTGAATTCCCTATTAGACTGGATCCTGGTATTAGACCCTAGGAAACACACCTCTCAGGTCCAATGTCTTTTTGTCTCAATGATCATCTCCCAGTCTTTACAACCAGACATCTCACCCATCCACTTACACAGCATGTTTATAACAACATACAGAATGATGAAGTTTATATCACATGGAATCACCCATTACCAATAGTTCAAAACATAGCTGTGAAATAAACAAATATAGTAGTCTATGAAAAGTAGTGTTGATCACCGAAATTGCTACACCCAGTGATTACAGTGTCTTGCATACAGAGAGACACAAAGACATAAAAATACCAGGATTTGCAGGCAGAAATGAGAGCAAGATGGAAAAAGGAAACCCAGGCAGTTACAATAGTAGCAGAAGCAATGGGTCTCATAAAAAGGAATTTACAGTCATCTTTAGATATGTTACAGATACATGAAACTCCATAGGAATTACAGAATGAGTCAACTCAGTGCACATTCTGGGTGCTGTGAATAACACTTTTGGCTAACACTGAAGATTCAAACAATACTAATTTCATGACCTTTAATCATACTTTGACTTAGAAATTGGGTCCATTCTCATCATAGTATTAGAAACCCAGAAGACTTGGAGAAATGAAACCCAGACATCTCACACATCCACTTAATCAGCAGGTTTATAAAACAGCATGCAATCGTTTCAAATTTAACCCAGAAATGTTCATTACTACTGTGAAGGCTGCCATCCTAGCTAGATAGAATGTTGTAAATAATTCTGTCATTGTAAATATTAATATCATCCACAGGCTTGTGTAACAAATGTAAGAAAACTGTGTTATGTTTTGAAGCTTCCAAAAATGTAACCACAGTGCACCCTGCTGGAAGAAAGCTGATAAGTAAAGGATTTTATGACTGTGTTTGATCTCAAATTCAGAGACAGGATGTCTGAGCTAGAAATTTTTTCTATTGTGCTAAGTCAGAGATAATTACTAGGTTTCACATGTAAAGTGTCTTTTATTGCTGTGGCTTCCTGGCTGGTGCAGATCAAAGAAATGTTAAATTTTGAGTTCTGTTAACCTGGGAACTAAATCAGAGAAGAGACGAGAATGATGTAATTTGAAATGACTCAGCAGTAGTGTGTATTATCAATTTAAGGACGGGAAGAATTTTGTATTTTGTTCAGAAGTTGACAACAACTCGCCAGCACTTTGCCTTGCAAGTAGAATTTAGTGCATATTTTCTCATAGAGACAGATAGGAATATAGCCAGATTAGTCTAGCTGTTTTCTATATTTATGTGAGGCTTTCCTACAATATTGTTTAACATATTTTCCTGTGATCTCTGAACTCTCTAGTGTCACCGTGTTGAGTTAATAAGTACTGTGTTGTTATTATTTATTATGAAATATTTTTAAACCGTTTAACTGTGGCTGTCTTGTGTAGAGACAATTTAAGTTCTCAGAATACTTGCATGTATTTGGTGATACTGTATGAGCCACTCCAATAGCCTTAGCCCTGGGTCACACTTACTATTTGGATAACAGTAACATTGCACAGTAGAATTGGTCACCCTTTGGGAAGGACCTTATTAGTAGCTGATAAGAGTAGCTGGTGTCAGTGATTACTACCGTATAGTCTGGGCAGAAGGGGGCATAGCTGGAGGGTTCCACTTCATATCATCGAAATATCATTTCATCGAACTGCAAAACATCGAGACCAAATCGTCAAAAACTCAAATCGTCCAAAACTCATAACAGCGAATCCCAAATCATTGAAAACTATAAAGCAACTAGAAATAACATCCCAGACACTGTTTACTATGGTTATACATGGGGGCAAGCCCCCCTGTACACCCCACACCCCCTGTAATTAAATATACCAACTCCAAGGTCACACTACAGTGGGGTTAGGAAATTACCTTTTTCCCCCCACTGTAGTTTGACCTTGGAGTTGGTATATTTATTTATGGGGGGTGTGCAGGGGGGCTTGCCCCCCTGCATAGATGTAGTAAGAACTCTGTGGAATGTTATTTCTAGTTGCTTTATAGTTTTCAATGATTTGCGATTCAATGTTATGAGTTTTCGACAATTTGAGTTTTCGACGATTTGGTCTCAATGTTTTGCAATTCGATTAAATGATATTTCGATGATATGAAGTGGAACCAGCTGGAGAACCTGTGCCAGCCTTCCCCAGGAGTGTCTGTGTGTTTGTATATAAACCAAATCTCAAAGTGTGTGTGTGTCAGCTACTTGGGCAAGGACATGAAGCACTGGTTGGACAGAGAGGGTACTGAAGGGTTTGGCCTGACTACTCGGCTGATATCTGAACCTTATAGCTGTGCCAGTGGGGAGTCTTATTTGAGATCTGGTGAGAAAGGAGAAACCAACCCCAGACTGACTCTGATGTCTGTGTGCTCTTAAGGGAAATTGTACTTTACTGTATGTGTACTTGTTATCCTCCCAATGTGGATGCCTCTCACTGGTGCTAGTGGTGAGGATTGAGGCTCCTTGATTACTAGGCCAGTGCACGGGTGTCACAATTTCCCTATCACCTGTTAACTGGAACTTCCTAAAAATCCTCCCCTTAGATGCTACTGTAAATTAATACAGTACAACTTTCCTGAATATCCTAAATTGCCTTGCACCACCTAGAAGAAGAGACTAAAACCAAATAATGCAATTTGAATATCCAAAAAGAGTAGAATGTTAATACATGACAGAATCTAGAAAACTTTTGAATGCTTGCAATTCTACTAAAAAGCAAATTAATGAACACAAAAAATGTATTTTAACAACTTTCAAAGAAACAGACAACACAGCTCTAAAATATTCTGTGCAGCCATTAAAGAAATCTTGCACTCTGGCTATAAATTTAAACCTAACCCTTCTGCCAAAAACTCATCACTTAAAACTGCAATACAATTCAACTTTAATTTCATTGGTAGTACAGCATCACTAACCAAGAATCCTAACCCTATCCAGCAGCCACATATCTCCAGATCCACATTCACCTTAAAACCTTGTCCAACATCCTATACAAAACTGCTCTTAAACTCATACCATGCTCTATGTCAACCGACAACCTTCCAAGTAAGTACCTTAAAGTATCAGCCAATAGTATTACCTACCCTATTTCAATCCTTAAGTCAATCCAGGAATCCCACATTCCTTTTCTCTGGAAAAAAAATCATACATTATCCCTCTGCACAAAGGAGGAAAGTCAACAGACATTGCTAACTTTAGACCAATAGCAAACTTACCCACCCCCAAAATACTTGAAAAATGTATTCAAAACAATTGCTAAACTATTTTCTGCAGGAATGACTCCTATCCTCACAGAACATGGCTTCCGTCCTTCCCATAGTACTAACAATACACTTCAAACAGATATAGATGCTGTCAATAAAGCAGGAGATAATGACAAATCCCTGACCCATGAAAAATGCATTTATTTACTTATTTGTTTATTTATTTTACATTTGTTTATCAGGGGAGTCCGACTGGGCAGGGTTGCCCATTTTCAGCAGAGGCCCAGGGAGAAAAGTTCCATAAAATAAGCCAAATACTTGCCACGTATTCTACTACAAAATGCAAACTACAAGACACAGAATGATCCATACAAACTGATAATACACGACACCCTTTATAATACAAATTACAAAGTACAAACTGCAAAATGTCAGATGAGGAAGAAAGTGTTATAACAGTTTAGAAAGGACCTTAATAATTTTGTTGCAGATTCCCAAATATACAAGCGTGTTAGTTAAAATAACATTGTTAAGTTGAGAGATTTGATGCATAATTCTAAAAACACTGGTAAAGTTTGATTACAAAGAATTATATGAGTATTGAAGTTATGGAGGCCCTTATAATAGATATGTGGAGGACACTTTGCCTTCAGCTGTTTTATAGGAGTTATCCTGGGTCAGATGATTTAAGGAGAGTGGTCTTATAGGAGTTATCCCGGGTCAGAGCATTTACATATCCAAGACCTGGTGAGATAGGATTTTTACTGTTTTTGAAACTGTAATTGTTTGTGTTGGTCCTAATTTTGGGTGGAAGGGAGTTCTACATTTTTGCGATAGTACAGGAGTATAGGGACTCGCCTGAGCTATATCTACTTTTGGATACTTCAACCAGACTTTTATTAGTTGACCAAGCTGATGACTATTAGTATACTAGTTGATTAAGCCATATAGGGTTGGACTTTTTTCGGGTAATAAAGAATTTGGTGAGTGAAGGTGAGTTGATTTAGCATAAGGAAGTTATGTAGTTCCATCCAGGATAGTTGGTGGAGGGCTAGACAATGGTGAGATCTGTACGAAGAGTTAGTAGTGAATTTAGCTATCTTGTTATAACAAGTGGATAGTTTGTTTAGTTCACCTTTGTTTAGGTTAACTAGGATGGGTGAAACATGCAGTAATGTGGAGTAAGTGGGTTCTTGCTGTGGTAGTTTTACTATTGGATGTTAGCTAGGTTTTACATCTGTAAAGTATACCTAGTTTTTTCTGCACTTTAGTTATGGTTTGAGCTATGTGTTTGTCAGAGCTCATGTTTTGGTCAATGATAGCATCTAGTAGTTTGGTGTGTGCAACTGGTGTGATATGGGTATTGCCAAAGGAGATGAAGTGAAAGGGGGAATGGAGTATATAGCTTTGGAGGGATGGAAGAGCATAAACTGGGTTGTTTTGGAGTTGAGTATTAATTGGGAGTCAGTTAACCAGGGTTCAACTGCAGTAAAGGAACGTTGGGTTATTTTCTGCAGAAGTTGGAGAGAGGGGGCAGAACAGATTAGGGAAGAGTCATCTTCATACTGGACTAAGGTTGCATGGAGGCTGTCTTTGTGGAGGTTGTTTGGGAATATTGTGAATAGCAGAGGACCGAGTATACATCCCCTGAGGCACACCTAAGATGACAAGGAGAACAGGGGATAAATTGTCCTGCCATTTGATGGCCTGTTGTCTGTTAGAAAGATAGTCTTTGAACCATGGGAGTGTAGAGTTATTTAGTTTCATTTCTGAAAGGGCAGATAGTAGTTTGCTATGGGAGACTGTATCAAATGCTTTTGAGAGGTCCAAGAAGAATGTTGAGACTAGATTGCCTACATTTCTTTGTTGATTAACGTGACTGGTAAAACTGATAAAGGCAGCAGTGGTGCTGTGACCAGGTCGAAAACCATGTTGTGTTTTGGCTAGGAGATCATTAGAGAAGAGAAATTTTAATATTTGAGAATGTATGCATTTCACTATAATTTTGAGAGTGGAGATAGAATGGCTATCTGGTGGTAGTTCTATAACCCATTCTAGTTCCCCCCCTTGTGTGGAGGCCTCTCTCTTGATAATACAACCACTGAAGTCACTTCTCATAGCAAATTATTAGAGATGATAGTGAATGATAATCTTAAATACAACCTGCATATACAAAACTGCATAAGAAAAACTAATCAAAACCTAAGAATGCTTTATAAAGCCAAATAATTTCTTACCAATGGAACTAAAGCTACACTTGCCACTACTTATCTCCTCCCCAGACTTCTTTATTGTGCTCCCATTCTTACCAACCTTCAAACAACACAAAAATCAAAACTTTAATAATGCTATAATAAGGTTGCTAAATTTGCAACAAATACCCCTTTTAGAAGCCACCACTGTATGGCAGTAAAAAGCTTAAATTGGTTAGAACCAACCTGTCAACTAACATATACACAGCTTCTTACCAGCTACAAAATTATCCAAATGTTCTTCTTGTCCAGCACTAAATAACACTCTAGACAACTATGTACCCAGGTGGTCATTACAATCCAATGACCAAACACTCCTGTATATCCACAAACCTGTCAAATTTGCTGGGCTTTGTCTGTACTCATACCATGTTGCTAAGGTCTGGAACTCCTTATCTCTATTCAACAGGTATATACCATCCTTCTCACCCTTCAAAACCATTCAGAAAGACTTCCTAGCCAAAAGCTGGCTCTGTTCTTGCTCAACAAACATATAAACTATATCCTTAAATGTGAACAAATAACTATTCATACCATACATCTCCTTACCCTCCCTTCTTAACTCACTCCCTTACTTGTATCAGTTCCTGTCATAGGTTCATAGATTCATAGAAGATTACTAGGCTAACGACCCTAGAGCCCTTACAAGCCTATCCCTATTTATCCTACGTTGCCCCATTTGTCAGTGGTTAGGTGAGTGAAGTTCACAGAGGTAAGTGTCTATGGTAGTTAATACAAACTTCCTCTATCCAGGAGAAATATGGGTGCCACACCAGGCATGAATTTGCAGTCACCCATCCACTAATCTAGGTTGCATTTGAAAAGAGTTAGGGAGGGGCTCTGTTTCACATGAAGTGGAAGCTTATTCCAGAGAAGTGTCAGTTTCTGGGAGATGTATCTGTCTCTCCAGCGTAACCTGTTCATGTAAGAGGCTAGGTTAAGATCCCTGGAGCGAATGACTCTCATGCAGTTTGATTTATGAATGTGTAGCATTTCCATCAGGGCAGGTTCAGAGACTGCCTTGTAAGTCAGGCACAGGTCACCCCTTAGCAACCTGTAGGAGACAGAATACTATAACAGGGTTTTCAGTCTTTCCATGTAACACTTGTTTTGCGTACCCTGTAAATTCTTAGTGAGAAGCCTCTGTGGTTTCTCCAGTTGTTGAAGATGTCTGGTGAGGTAAACGCAAAAGGGAGCATTGTATTAAGTTACTGGTCTGGTGGGGGAATATGTTCAGATTGCTATCAAGCTGAGTACCCAGATCACGTACCACTGGGTCTACTCTTAGGGGGCTGCTGTCTATAATGTAATTAGCAGGAATGTCAGCTTTTCCAAAGGAAATAATAATAGATTTTTTTTTGCATTTAGATTTAATCTGTGGCTTTGGCACCAATCATTTGTCTGCGTTAACCCTGCCTCCAGTATATTAACATCATTGGGATGCTCAATGATTGTTTCCAGGGTGCAATTGTCAGAGAACCTGGTCAGCCACAAGTCATCCAAGTTTGCCTGGACTTCTGAGAAATAAATTCTAAACAGTAAGGGGACCAGCACAGAACCCTGTGGTATGCCAGTAGTGGTTGGTCTTTTACTAGAGGTGAAGTCACTTGCTTTGACAGTATGTGTCCTGTCAGTGAGCCAGTTGGCTACCCACTTGGTAATGCAGGGGCTAATTCCCAACTGGGAGAGTTTCTCTATAATACCTGAGTGGAAGACTGTGTCAAATGCCTTGGCAAGGTCAAGATAGGTGGTAGGCACTGTCTTTTCCTCGGCCAGGGCCTTGGTGACTTTCTTGAAGAAGTCAACCATGTTTAACTGGCATGATCTACCTTTAACAAAGCCAAACTGGGTTGGGACCAGAGTTTGGAGATTACCTATGTCCTTGTTAATAAGGTCCATAATGATTCTTTCCATGGCTTTGCAGATGAGGTTAATCAAGCTTATTGGCCTATAATTCCCAGGGTCATTTGATCGTCCCCCTTTGTGCAGAGGGATTTCTGTTGTTGTTCTCCATTCTGCCAGAACATAGCCAGTTTGCAGGGTCTGGTTAAACAGGGATCCAAGTAGGTCTGTTAGGTCATTTTTAAATTATTTAAAAGCCAACTTGGGATGTTGTATGATCCCACTGATGCTGTGTTTTTGGCCTTGGAGAGTGGTGGCAGGTATACTTTGTGGAATGATTGGAGGGGGCATGTGGGTGAAGTTTACTCCAAATCTGTATCTAACAGGTTGGTTATTACATCTGGTTGAGTAAGGGTGGTGCCATCCACAACCAGTTCATTGCATAGGTGTGTATTCCCTTTTAGATTTTGAACATAGCTGAATAATGCCTTGTGATTATCCTTAGCTTGGGAGGCTATTTTTAATTCATAATTAGCTTTGGAAGACTTGACAAGATCTCTTATTTGTTTGTTTCCACTGGAGAGGGATTTATTCCTCTGCTGAGTCAGTTCCCTCTTGTTTATGTACATTAGTTTCTTTCTCTTGCTGTATAGCCTAGGGGTCCACCAGGGTAGCTTGTTTTTTAACAAGAAATGGTTTTAATCTGGTCAGATACAAGTGGTTCTATACAACTGCTTATGTGGTTATACAGATCATTGGTGTAGACCTCTACATAGGAGTCAGTGTTATCGGAATTTAAGGGGGCTTTACAACTTCTTATGCTATTACTTAGTAGGAAGTAATTAGTCTTTGCAAAATTCTTAAGTATTTTTGAACTTGATGGGGTATCTAGTCTTATAATTACATCAAATAAGACTGATTTATGGTCCAGTCTTAGCAGGGAGGACATCACATCAGGGGAGGGGGGTTGCAATGCTCTCCCCTGCTAGCAAGTACTATGCCCAGGACATTTGATCCTTTTGTGGGTGTTCCAGAGCATTTGCATTGACAAAGTCCAGGAACCTCTGAACCAGCATGTTTGTGGTTATGTATGTTTCCCATTTGATGGTAGGATAATTAAAATCACAAATGAATAAGGTATTGGGCTGTATGGTAAGTGAATCCAGTAAGTCCAGGTATGTAGTATGCTTTTCCCGTTTCATGGTAAGAGATATATAGCTAGCTATGATGTGATACAGGGCTTTGCCTATAGTTAATTGGACATGGAGTAACTCAAGAGAGTCATTCTGTTTGACCATTCATGGAGGAGTATGATAGAGATATGGTGGACCTAATAAGGTTATTACTAGGTCTGGTACTGGAGAATAATGTATTCATGTTCAGGGATAAGGTCTATTGGCAATGCAACGGGGTAGCCATAGGAACATCATGTGCTAACAGTTACGCAAATGCTGTAATGTTGAAATGGGAACAAGATAATCTGGTCGTGGGTGACTTTAAAGATGATATATTATTTTTTTGCAGGTTTGTAGATGACCTCTTCCTTTTATGGGGGGGGGGGGGGGTCAATAAAACAGCTTATGATGTTTGTAGATTACATCAATGCTTCAACACATTTCCTTAAATTCACCATGAACTGGTCATACACTGAAGTTAGTTTTTTAGATGTCTCTATTATACAAGAACTTAATGGTGCACTGAGCACTAAAATGTTTAGAAAGGGATGTCATGTGAACAGTTCACTGAGAAAAGACAGCATGCACACTCAATACATTTTTCGGAATGTTGCATAGAATCAAGCTTACAGGGCATCTAGACTGAATGCTAGAGAAATAGATTTTATGGAACAACTAGATAAGATAGACATAGAACTAACAGAGAGGGGTTATGACCAGAAACTTGTCAACCAAAGTATTAGGACAGTGAGAAACTCTAGACATAGTAGAGCCAGGCCCTATTTCTCTGAACAGGTAGGGAGTGATATATGCATCAGGGGTCAACAGAAACAAATCTCACAACCACTTAAAATGTGTTTTAGTTATTCTAGAAATATAAGATACTACACAGACATCATAGGCAAGCATTGGAATACCTTGACATCTGATAAACAAGTCAGTAACCTGATAGGAATACATCCACAGTTTACTTTTAAAAATAAGAAATCGCTAAGGCGATGACCTTGTAATCCCAGAGATCAAATCAGGACTGAGGAATATCAGGGACTAAACCATGCACTAGGTGCCAGTTCTGTAAATTTATAAATCAAGATATGGAGTTTCTACATCTAGATACTGGTGTAACTTATACACTAAGAACCAGTGCAAGGTGTGATACTTCACATGTGGTTTATCTTGCCACTTGCAAAGCATGCAGTAAATTCTATGTGGGAAAGACCGATAGATTATTAAGGGATAGGATCAGGGAACACCTATACCATATTAAGAAGGGTAGCGTGTTCAATGCTCTAGCAAAACATATTAAGGAAACCGATGATCAACACACCTTTACATTCATGGTATTAAGTAAATGTTATGAGAACTTGAGGGGTGGTGATACCAGAGTTCAAACTGAGAACCTGGAGGCTAAATGGATTGTGAAATTAAGAGCTAACACAGGACATGGTCTTAACGACCATGTACCATTGAGACCCATCCTGAAAAATAGACCATTACGTAGGTAGAATCTGTTACACTTATGTGGTATATATGTACTTGTATATATATCTTTTTTGTAATTTAGCTTCTATGAAATGTAGTTTTTATGTAATGAAGTTTATATATATATTTTATCATGCATTTTATTGTGGGCTGAACACAATTGTTCTTTGTGCCTTTAAGAGTTTTTCTTTTTAATCATGTGACTAGTTAATGCTTAGTATAAGTATGGGTGTGGTGAGTGCTGTTTTTATACACCTGAAGAAGCCTTTGTGACTTGTAATAAATCAGCTGAAGAAACTGGAGCCTTGCCTCTGCCTGCTTTTATTCTTTGGATATAAGAGAAGTGCAAACAAATACTTAGTGCCGTTTTGTGTGCTTTCCAGCTCAGACAGACCTGTTAAATACCTTCTGCTACTAGATGAATAATCGCTACCACAGACAAACTCTAGAGATATGAAATGCTACCATAAAAATGTAAAGATACAGATACAGCAGTATACTTTTAAACAGTTTATAAAAGTGTGATTATTCAATAAAAGTGTTTGCTTTATATTAATAAGCCAAAAGCCACTCAATTGTACAGAATTTATAAAGGCAGTAAAAACAAGATAAGCTGATTAATAAGCTCTACAGCCAATAAAAATATGTGCAAAAATCTCAAATTTTCCTTCGACCTGAATAGACCAGACTACATCTCAGTGCACAGGATGGAAAATCCACTGACTTCTTGATGTAGAAACAAGTGCTTGTGCACGTATAAAATGCACGACTTTATCCAACAACTAGCTAGATAATGAATTTGGAGCAAGTAAATCAGTAGAACATACAGTGATGAGGCAAAATGCACTTTTTCAGTATAAGCACAAGGAAAGGCAAATAAATAATTCAAGATATAAACAGTAGTGTAGAAAGGGAGGAGCTTATTAAACCCATTTTACACTGGGGTGAGCAGCTTAAAATCACAGGTAAATCAGAAAGTGCCTCTATCAGCAAGTCACTGACAAAAAATATAGGTTTATTTTCCTTTCCCAGCAGGCAGTTACCAGCAATGCTTTAGTTTATGCAGGTGTGAAGTATTTTTATCTCAAAATATACCATAAGCCTTTTTTCACTCACTTCTTATTGCAATTCCAGCTTGTGTTATACTAATATCTTTAATTTCTCTTTAAACTGGCTAAAATGTTTCTACCTATAAAATCATTGTCATATAACTTGAACCCATTCTTAACCACTTTCATATTATGTCTAATCTGGTATAATTATTTAAACTGTAGTTTTTTATTATTTTTAAAAACTGTAA
Organism: Protopterus annectens; assembly: GCF_019279795.1. Taxonomy (NCBI): domain Eukaryota; kingdom Metazoa; phylum Chordata; order Ceratodontiformes; family Protopteridae; genus Protopterus; species Protopterus annectens. Next base: position 1,478,763,024 of record NC_056737.1, read on the forward strand.
AACTATTGTTCTTAAAATGTTTTGTAACGCATTGGAGCTTTTCTTCCCAGGCCTCCACTGAGAATGGCCTCCTACCCAGTCAAACTATCCCAGTAATTAAATGTTAATAAATAAATAGATGCATACATACATACATACATACATACATACATACATACATACATACATAAATAAATAAAATAATTACTATTCAACTGTGGGATTTAAACCTACATATGCAATTTAGGTAGGAGGACAGCCAATGAACAGAAGTAATGGATTATAACAGTATAACAGACCGTTATGTAGTTTAAACTGTAGAGGTAACATTTGTATATATTAGCTAGCATTTACACATACGTCATTATTAAAAGAAGTATGATGCATCTATAGACTTTGTGAATAATGGAGATATGTGCAGTCATCCTAAGCCTAAGTGCTACAGGAATCAACATACCACTGCCATGCTAGATGCTAGATATGTAAAATCTCTAATGTATAACTTTCCAGCCAAGCAGATATCTCCCATATGTGTTACTCAATAGGAAATGCATAACTGCCACGATAGCATCCAAAATATGCTACACTGAGATATGAACTCACACACAGGTAAAAAGATGACTATGTTGGTCTGTTGTTAAACCATTTTAGCAGACATCACAGTCCTTTTGATGCTGTAAATATTTATGGAATAACACTAGAATACACATTTATCTACCTTATGAAACTATCATGTATCAGTACTTTGAGTTTAACTGTCATAGTGTGCAAAAAAAAAAATAGAGTATTCTTTTAAAAGATAAATAGACATGAAAATAAATAAAACAAAGGAATTAGTGCACAGCAGTGCATTCAAACCCACATGGCTCCAGATACAGTGCTAACCATAAATTTATAAGACAGTATAAGGGTTACAGATCCACATCCACTTTTTGTACTTATATTATGTTGACATATTTCAGCCATGCATTGGTCTTACGTTCATTAAACTGATGAAAGCAGACATGGATTATAAAAGCCTGTTGTGTATTTTATAATTTAAAACTTACTAATGTATGTAGTACCCAACATTCCCACATACAGAAAAGTACTGTATGATGTTTCAAGAAGCTTTTTGGTTACTGGAGAAATGGGTAGTCATCTGAGGCCTAAATGTTACAGTCATCAGTAAAGCATGTCCGTGTCATATGTGTAAAAATCTGTACTGTATATGTTACCAAATATAAATCTTCAATATCTGATGAGCAATATTACATGAATCACCACCAATACTTTTACAAAGCCAAGCTCTAGTGGGATTTGAACCCACATATTGGAGAACATAGTCACTTTGTCATATTGTTTAACCAGTCCAGCTTAGGGTCATCACAGCTTTTCTTGTGTTCTAAAAGAAAATATCATAGAATAGCAGTAATAGTTATATGTGTGAAATCCATACTAATATACTGTCGTAATCAACAGTCCTGATTAAGGTGTATATTTGCCCAGCAGAGTTGCAGACAACCTCACAATGTGTCAACACAGGAATGTTAACTTTAATGAGTAGAAATACATTTTCTCCATGTCAATTACTATTATCAATACAGATAACCATGGAATACACTTGAAACACAGACTCACAGAAAAAAACATATGCATACTACATACATATATGATAATGTACATGTTAAGGTGTGGATTACGTGACTTACTGCATGTACCTGGCAGCTGGAGCTAGACCTCTGCAACTCTTTAGCAAAGACCCTCTGCATCCCCCTGATGTAGGTCATCATAGTCATGGCAGACTTGCATACCAGTCTCAAAGATCCCAGTTTATCTGCGGTGATCCCTCACAATCAGGTTCCAAGTGTCAGTCATCATGAAGTTCCTGGGGTGTGCGTTCATTCTCTAGTCATGACCACAGTTAGCATCTGGGTTCTCTCTTCCTCTGTCAAATTCAGAGCCCTGACTCACCAAAGCCTCCTTTCCATTGATATCCTCAGTATGGGTGTTGACATGTTTATAAATATGCCTTACAAAAAATGCTAACTGAAGTCCCACTCAATTCACAGGCAGCACTGGTATTCCAGGAATATGTATTAATATTATATTTTAAAGTTTGTGTATATAGGATGGCAGCAGACTATCAGAGGGCATTAGTCATGTGTTCCCATTTATTATTACCTACTGGGCAGTTGCATTGAGCATTGTTCACTTATGCTGATCTATTGGTTAATGCTCTGAGATTATAGAATTTAAGTGGATGCCTGCTAACGGGATTCCAAAACACTGAGTGTAATGAAGCTCATGATTTGTGAAAGGTGCAAATGGTACTTAAAATGTGTGTGTGACTTTAACCTCACTCAGGGATATAGCTGAATGAGAGCTAGCTTCCAATGGTAAACTGTTACCGACTCGCATTACTGTGGTGGAAGACAGTGCTCTTATCATATACCTATGTTAGCATTATGCTGCATACAACAACTGAAATATGTTTTCATGCATATATTGTTTGAAATTCACTGCTTTAGAATCTGTCCATTACATAATGTAGGAGGGCTAGACCTCCACAATATGCAGACATATGGATATATTTCCATCAGTAACAAGGAGGTTTTCCTCATATGCAGTTGAGTGAATAAAAACAAACCAGTCCTGGTGAAATACAAATACAGACAGAGTCAAAATTTATCTATAGTTATTGAAGAATGACCTGTAATGTCTGGCATATGTTTATGGAGATTAATGACTTATGGTGATTTCCGCAAGCTGCATGTTCAGTGACTGATTTATTGATACTCTCTAATGTTAAATCACACAGTAGTTGTACATGCATTCAGTGGGATATAGGCAACATTAGGATGACTTGGCATTTATGTACTTTTTCATGGTGATGTGTAGCCATGACTGCATAATAGATAATTTTCATATTCATCCCTGAAAGGTTACTGCTATGTTTCTGTATAAATTTCAGTAGGTATTTTTCATATCTTATCATCACATTCATATTTGTTATGATATCTATTACTGACTGATTTAATACCCCTGATGCATCTTACATTCTTGAAGTAGAATTTCTGCTTGTATTTAGATGTGCATACAACTTTGGCAACACCATTGTCACTGCATTGAGGTTGTGACACACTGGTTATATGTTTGGCAATATCCACTGACATGGATTCAAATCCCGCATCTGCATATATGACCTGTACAATCTTGTCAAATAAGCTACTTGATGTGCACATATATGCAGATGTTGTTAGGCCATATGGATCACCTGTTTAGATATGTTCATTCAAAGTATCAGTGCACCACAGCGGTACATATGATATGGATTGTTTTGCATAGCTATGCACTCTCAGTGTGAGGTAAGACATTATAGGTTCATAGGTTCATAGGTTCATACTAGGCTATCTGCCCGAGGGCATTTATAAGCCTAGCCCATTGTTTTGTGGCTTACGCCACCCCTTTAGTATGGGGAACTATACCCATTATTTACTGAGGTAATTCCTGGGGTATATCTGCGATCTCCCATCCATTGGTCAAGATTTCTCTTGAACAAGGCCAGCCGAGGTGCCTCTGCCACATGTGACCGGGGGATTTTGTTCCATAGGGAGTCTTTTTTGTGATGAATCTATCCCTCCAGCACATCCTATTAATAGCCTTTAAGTCTCGCCCTTGTGGCTCTGATGGATCTAGATTGAGCTGGAGTTCTTTCAGTCGGGCAGCATAGGACAGATTTTGAGACCCTTTATCCTTTGGGTGAGGAACTTTGTGGCCTCTCCAGCTGCTGCAAGTGTCGGTCAGATACATTTCGAATGGGGCATTGTACTCAATCATTGGTCTGATGAGTGATGAGTAAAGGGAGACTATGACCTCCCTTGATCTAGATGAGAATCCCTTCATGATAAGGTGGGCAATGTAGAAGGACTTCCTAACTACTTTAGCTACATGGGTGTCGAATGACAGACTACTATCAACCTGGGTCCCCAGGTCCCTGATAACTTCTTCTGTGCTCAGTGGATTGCCACCTATTTGGTAGCTAGGGGTAACCTTGTTTTTCCCGGAAGTATATGACTACATTTTTGGCATTTAACTTTAGGCCGTGGCTCTGGCACCAGTTATCCGCTTTCTTGAGACCCTTTCTGAAGAGGATATCTGTCAGATGTGTTTTCTACTATGTAACCCTCCTGTGTTTGCTGTACTCGGAGAAGTAGATGCCAAACAAGAGTCTTGTGATGTATGGGTAAACATTTAAGCTGATGAGTTTTTCATGATACCCGAGTGGGGTATTGTGCCAGATCGAGGTAGGCTGTATGGACTGCCTTTCCCTCATCAATGGCTTTGGTGACTGTTTTGAAAAGTCAACCAAGTTTAAAAGGCATGATCTGCAGTCTGCAAATTCCTATGTCTTTATTTATGAGGTCCATTATGATCCTCTCCATGGCTTTGCAGATAAGGCTTGTCAAGCTATGGGGCGGTAATTTCAGGGTCTGTGGAGGCACCGCCTTTGTGAAGTGGGACCACAGTTGCAGATCAGAGGTAAGACTTTGATTAAACAGCTGTCCTAGCTGTGGGTTTAATTCCTCATTGTCCCATGGATGCTGTGTTTTGCTTGGAGAGAGCAGTTCTCACTTGGCTGGAGATGTTTGGGGCTGCACTCATTTGGTATAGATATCTTGCACTGAACCTGTCAGCCAGTATTAATTGGACATATACTTTTAACATTGTCATGTAAATATATGTGCCTCTTTATGAATTCTGTGATGGGCATATCACCTTGTCTTCCAGATGTTGAAAAGAAGTAGGAGAGACAATTTATCACATAGAGAAAATGAAATAATAATTGAGGTTTTACAATAACATGGCCACAACATTCTTGGACAAACAGGCAATACTGCGTGTACCAGGCTGTGTAGCTGCTCTTAACTATAAGTGCAGACATTTCAATGGTCATTCAAATACACACCTTTGATTAACCAGTCTAAGAACTGTAGTTATCTATTCCATAATGTAACATACAAACATTCTACTCTGGCTAAACATGACATTTGTAGGGCAATATGGCAGCCCTTAACTTTCATAGGGTATATGTGATCCATAAAAAACTGTATCACACTTACCAGGTACAGGACCATGGACCTGGGCCACTTCTGATGGGCCTATGAAAACGTGAGCGAGAGGTATTGTCAGCACCACCAAATGTTGCAGCACTACAAGGTAATATGTGGATATATTCACATACACAGTGACTACTATGGTACTGGCTGTATTTCTGACATTCTGTGTGTATGTGCACAACCTTGAGTAAACCCTAACTGCACCCCAGTGCAGATAGACCAAACACCCATGTACAGGTCTGTGCAGCCTGCCACTATGACTGATACAGTAGTACACTGGTGAACACAGTACGCTTACCAGTACAATCCTCTGCAGTGGACACTGTGGCACCCACCTCCTTGATGTATGTTGTGATGGATGCCTGGGAGCTGTTGTGTGTTCTTAGGTTTGCCAGGAATTCCTTTGTGGCTGTGAGTGGATGTTTTGTCACAGGTCCTCCAGCGGTAATGGTACGATCCCTGGCAACATCAGTTGCCCTTTGTCACACAAGGTCTGCTCACAGTGCTGCCCCCTCCTCCTGATTATGCCTCGCCATGAACAACAACATCTGAAGGTGCTGTCCGAGTCCATCAACTATCATGTCATTCGCCATCTCTTTGAGAAGGGGGCATGTCTTTAGTGGTACATGTTCCCTGAAAGACAACAAAAAGGGAACACATTACAGGACCATATACATGGACATCCAGTATGTACAGATTCAGTACACCTATACTGGCCTGCACTATCTACTGCTCCCTCACACATCATGCCCCACAGTCTAGTAACACTGTACATGTGTGGATACCATCCAGATAGTAGCAATACTGTGGTATGTCCCTGTGTGCCATGACAGAGTATGTTGTATGCTCCAACGCCCAGCAGTGCAGTCTACTGCGGTGTGTCCTCTATGGGCAAACTCTCACTAATATATCATATGGCCACTGCCAGACAATTAACAGTGTGCTATTGCAACTGTATGGGGACAGTCCAGTGACACCAATGTACCACAATGTCAGAAAACAATGCAAACCTGCTGTAGTATTTGTTCCCTGTAGGCATCATACCTCTCAATTATACAGATGTTAGCAGACTGTCAGGATGTTTGCCTCACAGTTTTGGACATTTTCACAAAAACTTGTGGATCTCTGACAGATATTTAAACACTGTTGCTGAGTTTGAGCCTTTGTCCCCCTATAAATTATGGCTTTTTCCTGGTTTCAAGCTGTAAGAGATTGACAGGTATGTTACGCATAGCCATCAACCAAACAGGGACATATGTCAACAAACACAGGGACTTAGCCAGAGTACATCAGGGACATTCAGGGACACTTTTACAATGTATGTGAGACAGTGATTGAATGAGTGTCTGAATTACAGTACATCATCTGATGTTACAGGAGTGTACACTCTTAAATATTTTCACTATATATTATGGTAATCCACTACCTTTCCCACAACAGCCAACTGTTGCAGGAGGGATTGACAGGAACATCGCTGAGATGTGATTAAAACTCAGGGACAGCTAAGAGGCATGTCTGTAGGTGTATGACAGCAGAGTATCACTGACACATCATTACCATAGATCTAAGACAGGCATATTGCTGTAAAGTCTATTCCCCATACCTCCATCCTCCCGCTACATCCTGTTATACTGAGAAATCTATTACATACCTGCTGGAGTGCAATACTCCTTTTTTGAACTTTGCTTCTGGTATACTTTTTGAAATCTGCTTTCCATGTGAGTGAAGTCTCATACAGAGCTATTCCCCATAAGCAGCTGCTTGCCTTTTTAAGGTACTGCTCATTAGCAGGTAATTCCGTCTGCATCAGTCGGTAGCTCAGAATTGCTAATTGCAGCCTAAACAGCTGAATTGCAAGATCATTGGCCAAAGACGTCATCACAGTGCAATATATAAGTCCTTCATGTAGACCTGGGCTCTTTTTACTTGTTAAGATGGAAATCACTGAGGTGTGGAGAGTACAGCATCACAAAGGGTAGGTGCCATAACTGTCAACTGTATAGATTTATGATGAATTTTCACAGTTTTGCCTCATATGTGTGGTCAGTGTCCCGTGACATAGTGGTCAACTGGCAGGTCAATGGCAAACATTGTGGGTTGAGATCAGTAAGGAAAGAGACACACTTAAGTGCCAGACTTCATACCCATCAGATTATACATGCTAATTCAAAAGCTGTTAATCTATCAACCTACTATCTTTGTAGGGGCACACCATTACACATGTCCCTATCTGTGTGCCTTAATCCCCCCTCATTACGTCTGGCTGTGTAAGGATCCCTTGTAGCTACCTTTACATACAGATGTGTATGCTACAGGCTGCAACTGCTGCTGTTGTCTAGCACACATAATGGGGAATATGGACACATTTGAGGACAACAAACTGCATGTGTAACTGTAGCAGCTGTGTCACCCCTGTCGTTATGACAAAGCCAGGGTAAGGGTACCCCGCACAGTCCAGTTGAGGCATGTGATTAAGGTACATCTGTTATGCAACAATGCCAATAACATATTAGTAGGCTACATATACTTAAGCTATACGGACATGTATAGTGTGTCCCTACCTGCAGGCCTCTGACTTGCAAATGTGGGTAGCAGTTCATTAACTGTCTGTAACCTGTGCAGATTAGGATTGTATGACTCAGTCATTACTTGCTGACTTCACAATAATATAATTGAACTGCTAGACAAAACTGGATTTGAACCCATGATTGTGTTTGGCAAAATGCACTACATGCAATGCATTTAACAGACTACACCACTGAGTGACTCAAAAGCATGCGTATTTTCAAGATATATGTGTATCTGTACATCCTCTGGAAACATTTCTACACCCATCAATTTGTGCATGGCTTTATATGGCTGTATTTCTGCACCAAGGTCCCAGTTGTACATGTACTTTGCCGTTGCTGCCTTAGCAGCTGTCTTTCCAGAAGTTGCTGATAAAAGGGCACATATACCTATAATCAGAGGCCTCCCTTACATCCATTATTATGTCTTTTGCTGCCTACTGGTGTATTATTGCATCAGAGTCCAAGGTACACTCCCAATTTTCATATTAGTGTTTATTTCAGCAACATGCTTAAAGACTGTAAATGTCAATCAGTATGTTTTGCTGGAAACACCTGTTTTTGCATCAGATCTGTTTGGCCTGGTGGGTTAATACAGTAGGCTGTAGGGGAGAGGGACCCACATTTGAAAGTTGGCAGAGGTGTTCATTTTGTACATGTGTCAGGCAATGTAATAAATACATTCAATCATTAAAGCTAATTTAAGCATAGCTAAGCAAAGAGGTGCAGCACGTGGCACCATGCTACTTCGCTTAGCTCCGTGCAATTCTGAGCTAAAAATGTATAAAGAAAAGAAAAAGGGGGTGATAGGAAAGTGGTGAAATGGGAGCAAGCAGGGGGGAAAACATAGCGAAAGGCAGTTAGGGATGTGCAGGAAGTGTGTAAGAAAGACCCATAGCTATCCATATCTTGTACAGCAACAGCTGTACATTTTGACAGATTTTGTAAATTAATTTGGACTCTCAAACCCCAGAGAGAGGGGAGATGACAACATAACTATGTTGTAAACAAAATTAGACCAGATCAATGGTTTCCCTGGGTTCATAGGTTCATAGGTAGGTACTAGGCTATCAGCCCAAGGGTCTATGTAAGCCTAGCCAGCAAGGTTCCATAGCTTACGCCACCCAAGAAAGTTATTTTCCTGTGCCACTGTCCAGCAGAGACACAGAAGTGAACCCTGGGGTGTATTTCCTATTTCCCATCCATTCATCAAGATTTTTCTTGAAGAGTGCTAATGAAAAACTTTGCTTGACATAGATGGGTAGCTTGTTCCAGAGTATAGGAAGACTCTGGGACAGGAATCTATCCCTCCAGCGTGTCCTGTTTATTGCAGTGACAAGGTTTAGGTCCCTAGAACATGTAGCTTGGAGGAATTGGGATTTCTTTAGGTGTAGCATGTCCAACAGCTCTGGGTTTCACATAGCTTTATATGTTAGGCAGAGATCACTGTATTTAGAGCACACCCTAGAGCTGTTTACTGAATTTCCTGTTTGCACTTATTTTTAAAATCGTTTTTTTCTCAAAACTTGCATTTTATCTGTCTTTGGCCTAGCACTCTTGTGTGGGGTCATTTACTGCACTGTTATAACTTGTTGATACTTGTGAACCTCTGCTATCTCTAAAAAAAACAAAAAACAAAAAATCTTGCTTTTTTCCCACTTTTCTGATATTTAAAAAAGTTTAGTTACAGGCTTGCTGTTCTTGAACCGTTTGTAAGTTTCTTGGAGGCCATTTTTTGCTTGGGCTAAAGGGAAGTCTCTCTGTTGATCAGTGGCAGTGAAAAACATTGAGCAGCTTGCCTACCCCTGTGGGAGAGGCTACTGACTTGAAACTGTTGTTTTATTGGCCATTTTGGGTCAATTCCTAACTCCTTCATATTCCTCTCTTAAAACCTGGTTGCCTCATGGTTTTGGAGTCTTTTCAGGCTTGTTGGCTGTTGGTGAAGCACCCACCAAGAGGAGAAAATGCTGAGAGAAGAAATGAGCCACTTTTGAGATTTTAAGTATTTTTCCTCTGTTTATTTGCTAAGTTTTTCTACATAGCCACCTATTTTGAGCATTTTCTGGCTTGTTAAACTTGATTTCTGCATTAGTAAATGTATTTAGAGCACAACCTAGAGCTGTTTACTGAATTTCCTGTTTGCACTTATTTTTAAAATCATTTTATTCTCAAAACTTGCATTTTATCTGTCTTTGGCCTAGCACTCTTGTGTGGGGTCATTTGCTGCACTGTTATAACTTGTTGATACTTGTGAACCTCTGCTATCTCTGAAAAAAAAAAAAAAAAAAATCTTGCTTTTTTCCCACTTTTCTGAGATTTAAAAAAGTTCAGTTACAGGCTTGCTGTTCTTGAACTGTTTGTAAGTTTCTTGGAGGCCATTTTTGCTTGGGCTAAAGGGAAGTCTCTCTGTTGATCAGTGGCAGTGAAAAACATTGAGCAGCCTGCCTGCCCTGTGGGAGTGGTTACTGACTTGAAACTGTAGTTTTATTGGCCATTTTGGGTCAATTCCTAACTCCTTCATCTTCCTCTCTTAAAACCTGGTTGCCTCATGGTTTTGGCATCTTTTCAGGCTTGTTGGCTGTTGGTGAAGCACCCACCAAGAGGAGAAAACGCTGAGGGAAGAAAGGAGCCACTTTTGAGATTTTAAGTATTTTTCCTCTGTTTATTTGCTAAGTTTTTCTGCATAGCTGCCTATTTTGAGCATTTTCTGGCTTGTTAAACTTGATTTCTGCATTAGTAACTGTATTTAGAGCAGAACCTAGAGCTGTTTACTGAATTTCCTGTTTGCACTTATTTTTAAAATTGTTTTTTTCTCAAAACTTGCATTTTATCTGTCTTTGGCCTAGCACTCTTGTGTGGGGTCATTTACTGCACTGTTATAACTTGTTGATACTTGTGAACCTCTGCTATCTCTGAAAAACAAATAAACAAAAAATCTTGCTTTTTCCCACTTTTCTAAGATTTAAAAAAAGTTCAGTTACAGGCTTGCTGTTCTTGAACTGTTTGTAAGTTTCTTGGTGGCCATTTTTGCTTGGGCTAAAGGGAAGTCTCTCTGTTGATCAGTGGCAGTGAAAAAACATTGAGCAGCCTGCCTGCCCCTGTGGGAGTGGTTACTGACTTGAAACTGTAGTTTTATTGGCCATTTGGGTCAATTCCTAACTCCTTCATCTTCCTCTCTTAAAACCTGGTTGCCTCGTGGTTTTGGCATCTTTTCAGGCTTGTTGGCTGTTGGTGAAGCACCCACCAAGAGGAGAAAATGCTGAGGGAAGAAAGGAGCCACTTTTGAGATTTTAAGTACTTTTCCTCTGTTTATTTGCTAAGTTTTTCTGCATAGCCACCTATTTTGAGCATTTTCTGGCTTGTTAAACGTAATTTCTGCATTAGTAACTGTATTTAGAGCAGAACCTAGAGCTGTTTACTGAATTTCCTGTTTGCACTTATTTTTAAAATTGTTTTTTTCTCAAAACTTGCATTTTATCTGTCTTTGGCCTAGCACTCTTGTGTGGGGTCATTTACTGCACTGTTATAACTTGTTGATACTTGTGAACCTCTGCTATCTCTGAAAAAAACAAAAACAAAAAAAATCTTGCTTTTTTCCCACTTTTCTGAGATTTAAAAAAGTTCAGTTACAGGCTTGCTGTTCTTGAACTGTTTGTAAGTTTCTTGGTGGCCATTTTTTGCTTGGGCTAAAGGGAAGTCTCTCTGTTGATCAGTGGCAGTGAAAAACATTGAGCAGCCTGCCTGCCCCTGTGGGAGTGGTTACTGACTTGAAACTGTAGTTTTATTGGCCATTTTGGGTCAATTCCTAACTCCTTCATCTTCCTCTCTTAAAACCTGGTTGCCGCATGGTTTTGGCATCTTTTCAGGCTTGTTGGCTGTTGGTGAAGCACCCACCAAGAGGAAAAAATACTGAGAGAAGAAAGGAGCCACTTTTGAGATTTTAAGTACTTTTCCTCTGTTTATTTGCTAAGTTTTTCTGCATAGCCGCCTATTTTGAGCATTTTCTGGCTTGTTAAACTTAATTTCTGCATTAGTAACTGTATTTAGAGCACAACCTAGAGCTGTTTACTGAATTTCCTGTTTGCACTTATTTTTAAAATCGTTTTTTTCTCAAAACTTGCATTTTATCTGTCTTTGTCCTAGCACTCTTGTGTGGGGTCATTTACTGCACTGTTATAACTTGTTAATACTTGTGAACCTCTGCTATCTCTGAAAAAAAACAAAAAAATCTTGCTTTTTTCCCACTTTTCTGAGATTTAAAAAAGTTCAGTTACAGGCTTGCTGTTCTTGAACTGTTTGTAAGTTTCTTGGAGGCCATTTTTTGCTTGGGCTAAAGGGAAGTCTCTCTGTTGATCAGTGGCAGTGAAAAACATTGAGCAGTCTGCCTGCCCCTGTGGGAGTGGTTACTGACTTGAAACTGTAGTTTTATTGGCCATTTTGGGTCAATTTCTAACTCCTTCATCTTCCTCTCTTAAAACCCTCTTTTGCGCAGTTTTATGCGTTTTTGTGCATAGCACAACAGCGGGCAGCGCCGCCTAATTGGGTTTAAATTATTCCTGGCTCCACAAAGTCTGCTCTTCACTTTTTCCCTTAGAACTGCTCTATCTCTCAATTTAAACACCATGTTCTCATTGTAAGGCCCTTCACTGGTCCAATTAAGTAATCCTACAAGTTAGCACTATTAAACCATAAGCACTACTTACTCTTATACTCTCTACGATTACCCTGTCCTCTATTGGTCCATCTTAAATTCAGTTTCCTATATTACTCTAGCATGTCCAAAGGTCAGTCAATGGTTTCCTCTCCAGTCCAGCTGGTGAATCTGGGAATTTTGAGGCAATGTTACAACTGTTTCATGTACACGGACAACCCTCTCCTCCTCCAAACAGGTTCAAATATATGTGAGAGATGCAACTATTCAGCCAAACTGGAGGCTGAGCTCTCTCATCTCAAAACTGGTGTAACCAGTCAGGAGGAGAAGGTAACCTCACACAACACAATTCCAGTATCACAAAGTCCCACCACATCAGTGAACCAAACACATAAATACACAAAAAAATACTCGGAGGCTCTAAATAAAAATCTACCTAAGCAACAGAGACCTCCAAAGTAGACATCCAAGCAAACGCTACCTCAAAACAAAACACGCACAACACATAGCCCACAAAGTCAGTGTGCCAGGCAGCCACAGCCCTTAAGGCTGAATAACACACCTGATACTCTTGTAACAGGTGACTCTATTGTCAGACACACTGACGTCCCGCTCACCAGGCTGAATAAAGAGAAGGTCACGGTGAGCTGCCTGTCGGGTGCTAGGATCCATCACATAATGCAAGCACTCAGGTCACTCCAAAGCAAATACAAATATGACTCAATCATTATACATGCTGGTGTGAATGACCTGAGACGTACCTCCCTGGACTACATGAAAAGAGACATAGAGGATCATGAATCATGATCATGTAGCCCAGGCTGGTATGACCCTGACCTTGAGCAGCATCTTACCCTCACCTAGAATGATGCCACAGTACAAAGACAAAATGATCGATTTTAACAATTGGCTAAAATTTTGGTGTCATTCAAAGGGGATCCAGTGTCTGTCAGCCTGGGATGACATGCTCGACAAGCCACGTTGCTTCGCTAGGGACAGCTTGCACCTGTCACCACTGGGCTTTCGGATATTGGCAAAGGCTCTTGCCACCCCCATAGTGCCTTTTTTAGGCAAGGCTCAAAAGTCAAACCCGCCCCTATAGACAGCACAAGGAACAAGAAACTAAGGGTAATGCTGCTTAATGCCAGAAGTCTTAACCTCAAGATGCACGCTTTTCGAAGCTCTCCTCAGTATGGAGAACATCGATATCTGTGCAGTGACAGAAACCTGGTTCAAGGCTCCAGAGAGCACCTCAGCACTACCAGGCTATACCTCATATCATGCTTTTCGGCCCCAAAACCCGGACCGAACCACAAAAGGAGTGGGAGTTTCCATATTTATCAAGGATATCCACACCTCCAGGTTAGTGGCATTGCACGAAGTATCGGAGGCCATCCATGTGCAACTAACAGTGGGCAAGACTGCTTTTCAGTTTATAGCATCCTACAGACCAGCCTCTCAAAGTCAGGAATCCCACTCGGCTTTCCTGAAAATATTGGAGAACATGAAGATCTCTTTGAACACCATTATATTGGGTGACTTCAACTACCCAAACATTGACTGGGAGCACTACTCAAGCCCCAGCACCTTAGCCCAAAGGTTCCTGGAAATTATAAACTCAAATGCTATGGAAAAACTAGTCACCACTCCCACAAGAGGGGACAACATACTAGACCTGATCATTACCAACATGGGGACTCTGTGCTCCACACCAGAAGTATATCCCTCATTGGTAAGATCAGACCATAAATTAATTTCACTGGATGTCCACATCCCGACCCAACCCCCAGCCCAGAAAACCACAGTGAAAAACTTCTCAAAAGCGAACTTCTCACTTCTCAAAACCGAAGTGGAATCCTTCAAGGCCCCAGGGCCAGTGGAAACTACAGCCCAAACTGCAGAATCCTATATAAACGCATTCTACGAACATCTCCAGGAATGCATGGATCATGCTATCCCAAACAAAACCAAGACCCAATCATCCAAAGGCAGGCATCCAGTCTGGTGGACCCCTGCCATAAATAAACTGTACAACAGAAGGAGGAAGCTACTACATGATAGAGCAAAATCCCTAATAGGGAAGGCATCTCTGATCAGTACTAGCAAAAAATTACAATCCCTCATAAAATCCTCCAAGGCCAGCTTCGAGAGAAAAATTGTACAGGACACCAAAGACAATCATAAGGCTTTTTTCAGTTATGTTAGGAACCTGGGATGCAACTCCCAGACTTGTTTTGAGTTGATTCTAAACGACAAAAAATACACTGAACCCACAGACGTCGCCAATATCCTGGCAGACAGGTTCAGTGCAAACTTCTCCACCCTCTCCCCCCAAATGAGCAAGTATCTATCCCGGCAGAGGGCTGCCTCCCAAACATCTCTGATGCTCAGGTGAAGGCTGCCCTCTCCAAAGCAAAAAACACTGCTTCCATGGGACCAGATGGCATCCCAGGTTGCGTCCTACATGAACTCCAAGAGGAACTAATCCCTCAAATACAACAGCTATACAATCTCAGCCTCACTACAGGATATGTGCCCACAGAATGGCATACAGCAACAGTGGTCCCACTCCACAAAGGTGGAGCCTCTATGGACCCTGGAAACTATCGCCCCATAAGCCTGACTAGCTTAGTCTGCAAGGCTATGGAGAGGATCATCATGGAGCTCATAAACAAAGACATTGGGGACCTACAGACACTAGATCCTACCCAGTTCGGCTTTGTCAAGGGCAGAACCTGCCTTTTGAACCTGGTTGACTTCTTCGAAACAGTCACCAAAGCCATAGATGAAGGGAAGGTAGTCCACACAGCCTATCTGGACCTTGCAAAGGCATTTGAAACAATACCACACTCGGGCATCATAGATAAGCTATCCAGCTTAAATATAAACCCCTATGTCACAAGATAGGTTGCAAACTGGCTCAAAGACAGAACCCACAGAGTGAGAGTTGCTGGAGCCATGTCAGACTCGAAACCGGTCACAAGTGGCATCCCACAGGGTTCTGTCCTGGGACCACTCTTGTTTGGTATATACTTTTCCGAGGTACAGGCAAATGTGGGAGGACTATGGCTCACCAAGTTTGCAGATGACTGCAAACTGGGCGCCATAATCGACTCTCCAGCTGACACAAACATCCTTCATAAAGGTCTCACAGAGACAGATAACTGGTGCCAGCGCCATGGTTTAAAGCTAAATGCCAAAAAATGTATAGTCATACCCTTTGGCAAAAATAATGTGCCCACAAATTACCACATAGGCGGAAACCCATTAAGTACAGGGAAAGTTATTAGGGACCTGGGGACCCAAGTTGATAGCAATCTCTCCTTTGAAAACCACATTGCCAAAGTGGTTAGAAAGACCTTCTACATAGCCCACCTCATCACGAAGGGTTTCACATCTAGATCAAGAGAGGTAATCGTGCCTTTATTCATCCCTCATCAGGCCCATCATAGAATACAATGCCCCTTTTGGGATGTACCTTACCCGACACCTGCAGCAATTAGAGACCCCAAAAGTATCTCACCAAGAGGATCAAGGGTCTCAAACAGATGCCATATGCTGCTCGGTTAAAAAAACTACAGCTCTACTCAGTTGCATACCGCCTACTTCGAGGTGATCTACGCCTGACATACAAAGCTATGTCAAATCCAGAATTAATGGACATGCTCCACCTCAGTAAATCTAAATCCTTTAGAGCCACATGCTCGAGGGACTTGAACCTCAGCACAGAAATAAATAGAACTTGCTGGAGGGACAGGTTCATAACCCAGAGGCTCCCTTCACTCTGGAATAGAATTCCAGTTCATGTGAGGCAGAGCACCTCACTGAATCTCTTCAAGAAGAATCTCGATAGGTGGATGGGAGATCATAGGTTTGTCCCAGGGATTACTCCCATGTCACTATTAGACAGAGGCACAGTAAACTAAACCTTAAAAAGGGCACAGTATACTCAAATCAAGGGGTGGCGTAAGCCATACAGAATCGGGCTAGGCTTATAATTGCCCCAGGGCAGATAGCCTAGTATTAACCTATGAACCTATGAACCTATGAGTAGGCGATATGCTACGGAGTAAAGCTGAAGTTTTTTGAGGCGGTCAGTGTAGGGCATTTTTCAGGCCAGTAATCCTCTTTGTGAGGTACTTCTCTGGCCTTTCCAGCTGCTGCAGATGTCTTGTGAGGTACATTCCAAAAGGGGCGTTGTACTCTATAATGGGTCTAGTGAGTGATGAGTAGAGGGGGACAATAACCTCTTTTTTCCTGGATGAGAACCCTTTTATGATGAGGTGTGCCACGTAGAAGGACTTCCAGACTACTGTGGTGATGTGACTATCAAAGGAGAGACTACTGTCTGCCTGGGTCCCAAGGTCTCTTATCATACATTCGGTGTTAAGTAGATTGCTGCCTATGTGGTACTTCATGGGTACAGAGTTTTTACCAAAGGGGATGACACTGCACTTTTTGGCATTGAGCTTGATGCCATGGCTCTGACACCAGGCATCTGTCTCAGTGAGGCCCTTCTGTAGGATGTCCACATCATTTGGAGACTTGATTATGGCTCCAAGTTTGCAGTCAACTGCGAACTTCGTTAGCCAGAGGCCTTCTGTGTTA
This sequence comes from Protopterus annectens, assembly GCF_019279795.1. Classification (NCBI taxonomy): domain Eukaryota; kingdom Metazoa; phylum Chordata; order Ceratodontiformes; family Protopteridae; genus Protopterus; species Protopterus annectens. Next base: position 1,478,779,928 of record NC_056737.1, read on the forward strand.
GCCTGTACTTCAGAGAAGTAGATAACAAACAGGAGAGGTCCCAAGACGGAATCCTGTGGTACTCCACTTGTCACTGCTTTGAGGTCAGATTTGGAGTCTGCAACTTTTACAGTGTGGGTTCTGTCAGTGAGCCAGTTGCCAACCCCTCTTGTGACATAGGGATTTATACCTAGTTTAGTGAGTTTAGCTATAATTCCAGAATGGAGGATGGTGTCAAAACCATGGCAAGTTCAAGATAGGCTGTGTGAATCACCTTACCCTCATCCACGGCTTTGGTGACTGCCTCAAAGAAGTCAATCAGGTTCAGGAGGCATGATCTGCCTTTCACAAACCCGAACTGGGTGGTATCCAGAGTTTGGAGGTTATCAATGTCTTTGTTTATGAGTTCCATGATGATACATTCCATGGCCTTGCAGACCAGGCTCGTCAGGCTACAAGGTCAATAGTTCCCGGGATCAGTGGACTTGTGTGTGTGACATGCAGAGCTATGTATGGAGCGATATTTTTTCTTTTGGGACAGGTGCCCATTTTTTTTTTTCAGATTAGAGTGGAATGCAGGGGAAGGGGCATAGGTACATCTGGGGAGGTAAGTTGGGTAGGAGTGGATGTATTTGCAGACAGGCAGGACAAACAAGACAGCAGACGGGGTGGTGTGTGACACATGAGGGTGGTAAACACCTTGGATGGTGAGGGTGTTGTGAAATCAAGTCGCATGTGCCTCCAGACAGCAGCAGCATGACTCATATCCCCACCCATGGGGCAGACAACACTGCTCCTTCACTGCTCCGAGGGTGGCTGTGCTGGAGGCTGGGTGCCACGGTGAGACTGCCTCACCAGGTTGGCCAGTGTGCTCTCAATCTGATGCAGGTGGTGTTCATAGCTCTCACAATTCTGTGCACCATGTCTGGCAGTTGATCCTGGGTGACTGCAGCCCCTCTGCCACTGCTCCCAGGGAAAGGCTGGGCCCCATCAACTGAGGTGGTTCCACCCTACACCACAGGTGGTGCAGGGGCAGCGGAGGGAGCACCACTGGCCTGGGTCGCAGACATGCTAGGACCCTGTGCCACACCCATTTGAGGGAAGGTAGGTGGATCACAAGGAACCAGCCTACCCTGACGTACAGTGGTAATGGGGTATAGCAATAAGTATAGGTTAGTTATTAACAAAACATTGTTAGTAATAACAGCATGGCAGAACATTGGAAATAACCCAATTACATATCAATGCATATTATGTCAAATGCAGCAATAAATAAGAGAACAGTCAGTATGTTAACAGCATGGCAGTAACAGTTACACCATAAGGCCAACAAAATAGGTCATTTAACAAGATATGTTAATATGCATCCATTATAGTAAATAACGATAACACATGCCCCAACAAAACAGTTGATGTAACAACATATGTTAATAGTAAATCATAACCAATGAATAACAGTAATAAATAAATGAAGATAAGGGGTGTGGCGGAGAGAGAGAAAAGCATTCCATTGAGAGAAAAGCATTTCATTAGTTACAGGTCTGTATTTTCTTTACATTTACAGTGAGTGCAAGTCTTCTGTAGCTGATGTAACATGTACATACCTCTCAAGCTATATGCATGGGACACTATGACCCAAATGGTAACAACTGCGGGTACACACCTACCCAGAACACTTGCACATCAGGTGGACCTATATAACTACCAAGGTGTTCTGTGGGCTGAAATGGAGACACTGTGCAATCTAGGTACTCTTCCATGGTATTCCTGTAACAGGCGGATTCCACACTACTAATTACATAATGTGAAATTGTGACACTTCAGAGACATGTATGTGTACAGTACAGACACTAAACAGCAGTCATGCCTTGGTTGGCAGGCATGGAAATAGAACCCAACAGCAATGACTGTGACTGCAGCAACTTTTAACAGACACTCTAGGCATACAGTTATACAAGGATCACACATATTATTTCTGACTGCACATTGCTGAGTTTTCAAATTCTTGCTAATGGTTTTAACAGTCTGGGAAATCTAAACACACCACTCTCCAATCATAATATGGGCTATCTCACCCATTTACCAGTAGTTCCTGTGGAGAGAGACTTTGGGACCATTATATGACTGCCAATGTAATATTTAATGCTACCTATCACTGGATTTGTACCCTTGCCTGTGTTTGGAAAAATGTACTATATACAGAGCATTTAACAAAATGAGCTACTGAGTCATTGCTTATCACCTATTGACTGAAATCTTAGAGCTTTCCTGGAAAAAAATATGACCTGGCAATACTACTATGGTGTTATACTAGACTCCAGTAACATAAGAACACACGTGCATGACATAAAAGAATAACAGAGATAGTAGGTACGCTATATATTAGTCTAACAATGTTGGAGTACACGCTTTATTTTTAGTAGGTTGAAATATCTGTGAAGGCAAAAAACAATATCAGATCATGGAGTGGGATATCTCTCCCATGTACCTTGCTTACCTGATATTTGTGGATGATAGAGCATTATCTGAACAATACTGGCATAGAGACAGCCTTGAACAGTACTATGTGTGTTAAACAAACAATACAATTAGCAGCTACTACATTTGCATTCTACTGCTATTACAGTGATATACATGACCATAGCACCTTAACTTACAGTCTAAATGCATACAGCTCTACTGCAACGGTTACAAGACAATCCTGGTGTACACCATTTTCCATGGTCTTATTGATATGGATACATGTTTTATTACAGAACAGTTGGTATTATTTATTTCATTCAAAACATCTCTACCACAATTGTTGCACTACATACTTTATTGTGCATACTTTAATGCAGTTCCTGGTATTGTTTCATGTTTTTATTACACAATAATTTACATTATACATTTCTTTCAAAACCCCTCTTATTCTGCAATTATTGCACTGCACAGTTTATTGTCTATACTTATGCAGTTGCTGGTATTGTTTTGTGTTTTTATTGCACAACAGTTGTCATTATTCACTGCTTGCAATACAGCTCTAATTCCACATTTATTGCATTACAGACTTTATTGCATATACTGTCATGCAGTTAATGTTTTATCCTTTCTTGCTTATTTTTCTACAGTTAGCATAATATATCCATACTTACACACTCACAGTGCAACCTGGCCTGGCTCCTGGTGTGTGACTCAGCATTGCGAGACCTTTTCTCTGGAGCTGTTGGGAGAGAAGCACACCATTATGTATATCAGTTTTGCAAGCATTCACATAAGATATTGGTAAAACAGAGGTTAAATTACTTACATACTTATGGGACATTCCATGCCTGAGCTTCTTGGAGCCAGGTGTCCAAGAGATCCCTCTTTCTCCATTTCAGGTCATCATGGTGGTGATAACACTGCTCACTTGTGTGGAGGATAACAGTAACACTGGTGAGTTCCCTTGCCAGCTGGTCCCAGGCCTCCACCTTACACTCTAAGTCCTGAAAACATCCCTGCTACAGCCGGTATTCAGTTTTTTTACTAGGATTCCAACCTTTACCCTGGACTCTGGAATGCCCGAACACTGCGCCAAAAGTGCACACCTTCACCAACACCAGACATAGTACCCTTCAGAGACAGAACTCCAACAGTTTCTGCTGTATTCCCACCTATTGGGCTTAATATAGGCTGTTTTCCCACCCTTACACATCATTGGGCAACCTTCAAAAAAGCAGCGTGATGCTTAGCTCCATGCACATCAGTGCAGTTGAGCTGAGAAGCGTGAAAACACGCAGGACCATAGTCTAAGCCGAGCTTAGCAGCATGTAAACCTTCAAAACAGTGGTAAGCAGGGCATAAATAGTGACAGACTTTATCATGTTTATTCAGTGCTTAGCAGGTCTTAGCAGGTCTCAGCAGAGCTTAGCAGAGTGCAGCAGAGTTGTATTTTAAAGTAATCTGCAAAATGTGTATTTTAAAATTAAATACATATTTGCCTTCCATCTATTCAAACCCTTGACTTACTACACATGGAGCTGTGACTGTACCCATTAAGCTACATGGATATTCAGACATCAGGTGTACCTTTACATATAACACTGAGCTACCTATAAACAGTGCTGAGTACCATGCCGCAACACGCAAACATGCTCAGATACACTTAAACACACATTTAAATAAATAATTAAATGCATCCAGTTTCTATTTTGAGATGTCTGGACATTGCCTAGGCACCACTTAACATTGCTGTGCTCCATGCTGCTCCACACAAACATGTTTTTTTTATTTTATAAAAATTAAAAAATGAACATGACACTGACTGACAGTCTGTGGAGTCTCCTACACATCTGTGGACATGGTTACCACTACACCATTCCCTGCATCGATTCAATACCCATGTTCCCTGGCTCTCCCTCAGCAATGCACCATCATTAATATGCATGGCGGTCTGCCGAGGGGAACCTGTATACACAGACATGGGCACAGTCCATATAGGCTCTACACTGCACCTACACAGATTTTATTAAATACTGGGGATACACTATTTGTCTTGCAATAGACAACTTTTCAAAGCAAGTTTAAAATTTAAATGATAATTCAGCCCTGAAAATGTATGCATTTAAAGCAACCTGCCTTTTAAACACTTTTTCTTCCACTAAGACTCCAGTGTTGCAACTCCTCATATCCATCATCATAAAATTAGACCATCCCCGGTATTCAGTAAGCTAAAATCCCATGTCTGAATAGTGCATGGCCCGAACATGGAGTTCAGAGCCTGTGCGATTCGGTAAACCAGATGGGGGGGCGGTGCATGAGCCTGGCTGCACTATTCTGGCACAGACACCACTGAATAATGCTAATTATCTCATTTGCTGGTGAAAACCATGCAAATGAGGTAAATTAGTGATTTAGCGAGCAGGCAGGCATCCATGCTAAATAGTGTCAGCTGCAGAAATGTATTCAGCTACTAAGTGAATACTTTTCTGCAAAAATCAAAATGGGGGTATGACAGCTCAAAGTAAAGCATGCATTATAATCATTAGGCATGCTGATGGCCAAAAATTGGCATGTAAATGAGTTGCAGAATTATAAAAAATCAAAGTTTATTTTTTTTGGCTGATTTCAACTGTTTAAGCATATGGCAGTGATGCACAAACAGGATTGTGCTGAAAATGAAAAAAAAAATGTGAAAAGCCAATTTTAAGTGAAATCTGCATTTTGCCATTATAGTCTATGGCATGCAGAATCAAAGCAATAGCAGGTAGCACTGGTTGCTAAGGAGGAAGGTCTGGTGTAGAGGTATAACCAGGGACTAAGGCAGTGGGGAAAAACACAAATTACACCAGCACAATATCATCAGCAGCTTCTTTTTTAATACAGAAATAGTGATCTGGCACCTCGGCAATTCACCTTCAAGGATCACAGTAATACAATTTCAGCTGCCTTAAATATCCAAATACAAGCAGCCACCTAACACGATCCAATTAGTTAATTAATTATTAATTAATACAATTTAAATTAACTTTTTCATTTTAAAAGTATATTATAAATAATATATATATCAAAATGTATATAAAGAATTATATATAAAAAGTACAAAACTTCATATACATAAATCCACACAAAATCCATACAAAACACCATATAAAAATCATCTAATTACTATAAATGCATTTTACTAAACTCACATGACCCTGTAAATATTTTAAATACCAACTTCTTGATTTAAACCACGGGGCCTTAGAGTCTGAAATTTAAATATCATTCTAGTTTCTAACTCTAATAACGTACCAACATAATCACCCCCTCTAGGCAAGAAAGGTTTTGCAATAACTGAGAAAATTAAACCACTATCTGAACCCTCATGCATTTCATGAAAATGGTTAGCTATAGGACTCAATTCATTTTTATTTCTTATATCTCTAAGATGTTCCAAAACTCGAATTTTTACCATCCATTTTGTCTGACCTATATACCATTTTATATCAGAGCATGAGCATCCCAAAATATAAACCACCCCTGTCGATCTACAGTTAAAATAATATCTAGAAACAAATTATTTCCTATTAAGTTCCTGATAAGTTTTTAACCCTATTGCAAATACTGCAATGACCACAGGGGAAGGTACCCATAGGTAAATTTAAGTTAGGCCTCACCATGAGATTATAATTTAATAATTCCTTCAAATGTTTTCCTTTACTAAATGAAAATGTGAGGTGTTTAGGGAAGGCAGCGGGGTATGCAAATGGACACATTTTAATGAATTATTAAATGGGAGACCATTCTTTGGCTGCACCTAACCGTGAAAGAGCTATAATTCTGCAGTGTAAGCAGGATGAGCAGCTAACAAAAAGGGGGTGTGACATGCTTGGTGTAAGAACGTTAGAGTTCCACACCTCCCATTTGAGCTTAGCTAAGCACAGCTAAGCAAGGATGTGTATCTGAGGCTGTATTGACTTATTCCATGAAATAAAGAGAGTGTTCATGTCCAGGGGAGGGCCATTTCTACTGCAAAGTGTTTACTTTAGCTAAACGGGTTTGTGCAGTGTGCAGCAGATCTAAAACAAAACAAAACAAAACAAAAATCAGAAATAGCAGAACTGTTTACATTTGGGCACCAGGCTTGTGTGGCATGCCTTGGGGCTTAAAAGGGACGGAAATGGGAAGGGAAACAAAAAAAAAGGGAAATAGCAGAATAAAAGCAATCAAGTACAAATAAAATAGCAAGCAGGTGGAATGTATTATGGCCAGCCAATCGTACAGGCAGCATCTGCAGCACAACAGTATAAAATGTGCAAACACCTTTCTGTCTGCTTATTCCCACAAACTCTGCACCATTGATGTACACACTCTGTGGAATTTTAACAGACAAAATGTTAGGGGCTGCTTTTGCTTTGATACATCAGTATGTGCTGGATGCTGATGGCGTAGAGGAGGATAATGCTGGCAACTGCCCCAGACTGGGGAGGAGGAGAAGAGTGTTCAGAACCAGGGTAACCTACCAGGGGCTACATGATCTGGAGATAGTAGAGCATTACACGGTGGACAGTGACATAATTCAGCAACTCTGCAAGCTGTGTCGGCCTCACCTCAGACTCAGAGCCAATAGAGGGAACACATCCCAATGGATACCAAGGTATGTGTAGCCTTAAGAAGACTAGCTACAGGTACTTTCCAAAGACCTACCGGGGATATCATGGGGATCTCACAGGCATCTGCATCCAGGGAACTACACCAGTTCCTGGATGCCATGCTACCACATGCTGGTGAGCACATTTACTTCCCCAGCACCCATGAGGAGACGACCAGAAATATGTGTCTCTTCCATCATGTAGCAGAATACCCGGAGGTACTGGGTGCCATAGACTGTACTCACATCCACATCAAAGCACCACCTGGTGAAGAGGGTAGGGTCTACCTAAACCCCAAGCGGTTCCACTCCATCAACTGCCAGGTTGTCTGCAATGCCCAGGGCATTATCAGGAATGTGTGTGCTGGCAGCCCTGAAAGCTATCACGACTCCCACATCTGACATTCATCACAGCTGTACTGGATGTTTGCCAGTGGGGACATCCCATATGGCCATCTGGTGGGGATGCTGGCTACGCACGGGAGCCGTGGATGATGAACTGGGTCATACATATATGTGAGACAAACACACACCTCCAGGCTGGTCAAACAGTCTGACACACACAAGACCCCCCAAGTGCAGTCAACCATTGAGAAGACATGTATGCAAAGTACTGGTAGCGATAAACAAACATATCTGACCCAGGACACACATATCTTATCCCCTACAAATTTATCCAGAGTCTGCCTGTCACCCTGATCCTGTCTGATTTATATTACTCAACCATGGACTGGAAATCAGACGAGGCCAGAAGAGAAATGCACAGAGATTCCACCATTGTAATATATCACCAAGGTGCTGGACCATTTCCACAGCACCTGCAATCAATTGCTTCTAGGCACACCTCTCAACAGGCTATATTGTGCAAGAATGTGTAGAATTTGGGCAATAATCCTGGTATGTGCATCATCCAGCATGTATTTCTCTGGTAAATCACTGTGATGATCTGAGGAGATATGTCACGAGGTACTGAAACATTACATGACAGTGTCAAATGGCATATATGTAAGATGTCTGCTAAAACAAGCCCTGTAACCCACGCAACTCATACATTACTGAGAGAAATAGTCACAATCACCATATGGCACATTGTTTCCCCATTTTGATAGGCTATCTCAAGATATCCTGCACCAACAGGTTTAGAGGTATAGCTGTAGCACAAAACAAACTGGAATGGAGTACAACAATGCCTGGAATGGAGTCCCACATGTACTAAAGAAGGTCACACTGAGCATTCTCATACACTTAGAAAAATGTCAGTAGGATTTAGTAATGATCAGGCCTTCCTGATGCAGTGCACCTCCCATTACCCTACTTTAGCAGTCCTGAAGATGTCTGTCACCATAGAAATCACTTTCGTCAGGACTCAGC